>NW_027446265.1:0-68976 GCF_038048845.1 Mixophyes fleayi | reverse complement strand
TGAATCATGAATCAGGAATTGAATTATGAATCATGAATCGAATCATGAATCATGAATCATGAATTGAATCATGAATTGAATAATGAATCATGAATTGAATCATGAATCATGAATTGAATCATGAATTGAATCATGAATAATGAATCGAATTATGAATCAGGAATTGAATCATGAATCATGAATCATGAATCATGAATCATGAATTATAAATCATGAATCATGAATTGAATCATGAATCATTAATCATGAATTGAATCATGAATTGAATCATGAATCATGAATCGAATTATGAATCAGGAATTGAATCATGAATCATGAATCATAAATTGAATCATTAATCATGAACTGAATCATGAATTGAATCATGAATCATGAATCATGAAATGAATCATGAATTCAATCATGAATTGAATAATGAATCGTGAATCGAATCATGAATCGTGAATCGAATCATGAATCATGAATTGAATCATGATTCATGAATTGTATCATGAAATGAATCATGAATTGAATCATGAATCTTGAATCATGAATTGAATCATGAATCATAATTCGAATTATGAATCAGGAATTGAATCATGAATCATGAATAATGAATCATGAATCGAATCATGAATCATGAATCATAAATTGAATCATTAATCATGAACCGAATCATGAATTGAATCATGAATCATGAATCATGAAATGAATCATGAATCATGAATTCATTCATGAATCGAATCATGAATCGTGAATCGAATCATGAATCATGAATTGAATCAGTAATCATGAATTGTATCATGAAATGAATCATGAATTGAATCATGAATCATGAATCGAATCATGAATCATGAATTGAAACATGAATCATGAATCAAATCATGAATCATGAATCATGAATTGAATCATGATTCATGAATTGAATCATGAATTGAATCATGAATCATAAATCATGAAATGAATCATGAATTAAATCATGAAATAAATCATGAATCATGAATTGAATCATGAATTATGAAATGAATCATTAATTGATTCATGAATTGAATGATGAATCATGAATTGAATTATGAATCATGAATCGAATCATGAATCATGATTCGTGAATTGAATCATGAATCATGAATCGTGAATTGAATCATGAATCATGAATTGAATCATGAATCATGAATTATGAATCTTTTCATGAATCATGAATCATGAATTCATTCATGAATCATGAATCATGAATCATGAATCGAATCATGAATCATGAATCGAATCATGAATTGAATCATGAATCATGAATTGAATCATGAATCATGAATTATAAATCATGAATCAAATCATGGTTAATGAATCATGAATTGAATCATGAATTGAATCATGAATCATAAATTGAATCATGAATCATGAATTATAAATCATGAATCAAATCATGGTTCATGAATCATGAATTGAATCATGAATCATGAATTCAAACATGAATTGAATCATGAATCATGAATCATGAAATGAATCATGAATTAAATCATGAAATGAATCATGAATCATGAATTGAATCATGAATTATGAAATGAATCATGAATTGAATCATGAATTGAATCATGAATCATGAATTGAATTATGAATCATGAATTATGAAATGAATCATAGATTATGAATCTAATCATGAATCCTGAATTGAATCATGAATCATGAATCATGACTCGAATCATGAATCATGAATCGAATGATGAATCATGAATTGAATTATGAATTGAATCATGAATCATGAATCATGAAATGAATCATGAATCATGAATTCAATCATGAATTGAATCATGAATTGTGAATCGAATCATGAATCAGGAATTGAATCATGAATCATGAATCATGAATCATGAATTATAAATCATGAATCATGAATTGAATCATGAATCATGAATAATGAATTGAATCATGAATTGAAACATGAATCATGAATAGAATTATGAATCAGGAATTGAATCATGAATCATGAATCATAAATCATGAATCATGAATCGAATCATGAATCATGAATCATAAATTGAATCATTAATCATGAACTGAATCATGAATTGATTCATGAATCATGAATCATGAAATGAATCATGAATTCAATCATGAATTGAATAATGAATCGTGAATCGAATCATGAATCAATAATTGAATCATGAATCATGAATTGTATCATGAAATGAATCATGAATTGAATCATGAATCATGAAATGAATCATGAATCATGAATTCAATCATGAATTGAATCATGAATCGTGAATAGAATCATGAATCATGAATTGAATCATGAATCATGAATTGTATCATGAAATGAATCATGAATTGAATCATGAATCATGAATTGAATCATGAATCATGAATCGAATCATGAATCAGGAATTGAATCATGAATCATGAATCATGAATCATGAATTATAAATCATGAATCATGAATTGAATCATTAATCTTGAATCATGAATTGAATCATGAATCATGAATCGAATTATGAATCAGGAATTGAATCATGAATCATGAATCATGAATCATGAATTGAATCATGAATCATGAATTGTATTATGAAATGAATCATGAATTGAATCATGAATCATGAATCGAATCATGAATCAGGAATTGAATCATGAATCATGAATCATGAATCATGAATTATAAATCATGAATCATGAATTGAATCATGAATCTTGAATCATGAATTGAATCATGAATCATGAATCGAATTATGAATCAGGAATTAAATCATGAATCATGAATCATGATACGAATCATGAATCATGAATCATAAATTAAATCATTAATCATGAACTGAATCATGAATTGAATCATGAAATAAATCATGAATCATGAATTAAATCATGAATTATGAAATGAATCATTAATTGATTAATGAATTGAATGATGAATCATGAATTGAATCATGATTCGGGAATTGAATCATGAATCATGAATCGTGAATTGAATCATGAATCATGAATTGAATCATGAATCATGAATTATGAATCTTTTCATGAATCATGAATCATGAATCGAATCATGAATCATGAATCATGAATCGAATCATGAATCATGAATCGAATCATGAATCATGAATCGAATCATGAATTGAATCATAAATCATGAATTGAATCATGAATCATGAATTATAAATCATGAATCAAATCATGGTTCATGAATCATGAATTGAATCATGAATCATGAATTGAAACATGAATTGAATCATGAATCATGAATCATGAAATGAATCATGAATTAAATCATGAAATGAATCATGAATCATGAATTGAATCATGAATTATGAAATGAATCATGAATTGAATCATGAATTGAGTCATGAATCATGAATTGAATTATGAATCATGAATTGAATCATGAATCATAGATTATGAATCTAATCATGAATCCTGAATTGAATCATGACTCGAATCATGAATCATGAATCGAATCATGAATCATGAATCGAATCATGAATCATGAATCGAATCATGAATCATGAATTAAATCATGAATTGAATCATGAATCATGAATCATGAAATGAATCATGAATCATGAATTCAATCATGAATCGAATCATGAATCGTGAATCGAATCATGAATCATGAATTAAATCATTAATCATGAATTGTATCATGAAATGAATCATGAATTGAATCATGAATCATGAATCGAATCATGAATCATGAATTGAATCATGAATCATGAATCATGAATTGAATCATGAATTGAATAATGAATCATGAATTGAATCATGAATCATGAATTGAATCATGAATTGTATCATGAATAATGAATCGAATTATGAATCAGGAATTGAATCATGAATCATGAATCATGAATCATGAATCATGAATTATAAATCATGAATCATGAATTGAATCATGAATCATTAATCATGAATTGAATCATGAATTGAATCATGAATCATGAATCGAATTATGAATCAGGAATTGAATCATGAATCATGAATCATGAATCATCAATCGAATCATGAATCATGAATCATAAATTGAATCATTAATCATGAACTGAATCATGAATTGAATCATGAATCATGAATCATGAAATGAATCATGAATTCAATCATGAATTGAATAATGAATCGTGAATCGAATCATGAATCGTGAATCGAATCATGAATCATGAATTGAATCATGATTCATGAATTGTATCATGAAACGAATCATGAATTGAATCATGAATCTTGAATCATGAATTGAATCATGAATCATAATTCGAATTATGAATCAGGAATTGAATCATGAATCATGAATAATGAATCATGAATCGAATCATGAATCATGAATCATAAATTGAATCATTAATCATGAACCGAATCATGAATTGAATCATGAATCATGAATCATGAAATGAATCATGAATCATGAATTCATTCATGAATCGAATCATGAATCGTGAATCGAATCATGAATCATGAATTGAATCAGTAATCATGAATTGTATCATGAAATGAATCATGAATTGAATCATGAATCATGAATCGAATCATGAATCATGAATTGAAACATGAATCATGAATCAAATCATGAATCATGAATCATGAATTGAATCATGATTCATGAATTGAATCATGAATTGAATCATGAATCATAAATCATGAAATGAATCATGAATTAAATCATGAAATAAATCATGAATCATGAATTGAATCATGAATTATGAAATGAATCATTAATTGATTCATGAATTGAATGATGAATCATGAATTGAATTATGAATCATGAATCGAATCATGAATCATGATTCGTGAATTGAATCATGAATCATGAATCGTGAATTGAATCATGAATCATGAATTGAATCATGAATCATGAATTATGAATCTTTTCATGAATCATGAATCATGAATTCATTCATGAATCATGAATCATGAATCATGAATCGAATCATGAATCATGAATCGAATCATGAATTGAATCATGAATCATGAATTGAATCATGAATCATGAATTATAAATCATGAATCAAATCATGGTTAATGAATCATGAATTGAATCATGAATTGAATCATGAATCATGAATTGAATCATGAATCATGAATTATAAATCATGAATCAAATCATGGTTCATGAATCATTAATTGAATCATGAATCATGAATTCAAACATGAATTGAATCATGAATCATGAATCATGAAATGAATCATGAATTAAATCATGAAATGAATCATGAATCATGAATTGAATTATGAATCATGAATTATGAAATGAATCATGAATTGAATCATGAATTGAATCATGAATCATGAATTGAATTATGAATCATGAATTATGAAATGAATCATAGATTATGAATCTAATCATGAATCCTGAATTGAATCATGAATCATGAATCATGACTCGAATCATGAATCATGAATCGAATGATGAATCATGAATTGAATTATGAATTGAATCATGAATCATGAATCATGAAATGAATCATGAATCATGAATTCAATCATGAATTGAATCATGAATTGTGAATCGAATCATGAATCAGGAATTGAATCATGAATCATGAATCATGAATCATGAATTATAAATCATGAATCATGAATTGAATCATGAATCATGAATAATGAATTGAATCATGAATTGAAACATGAATCATGAATAGAATTATGAATCAGGAATTGAATCATGAATCATGAATCATGAATCATGAATCATGAATCGAATCATGAATCATGAATCATAAATTGAATCATTAATCATGAACTGAATCATGAATTGATTCATGAATCATGAATCATGAAATGAATCATGAATTCAATCATGAATTGAATAATGAATCGTGAATCGAATCATGAATCATTAATTGAATCATGAATCATGAATTGTATCATGAAATGAATCATGAATTGAATCATGAATCATGAAATGAATCATGAATCATGAATTCAATCATGAATTGAATCATGAATCGTGAATAGAATCATGAATCATGAATTGAATCATGAATCATGAATTGAATCATGAATCATGAATTGTATCATGAAATGAATCATGAATTGAATCATGAATCATGAATTGAATCATGAATCATGAATCGAATCATGAATCAGGAATTGAATCATGAATCATGAATCATGAATCATGAATCATGAATTATAAATCATGAATCATGAATCATGAATCAGGAATTGAATTATGAATCATGAATCGAATCATGAATCATGAATCATGAATTGAATCATGAATTGAATAATGAATCATGAATTGAATCATGAATCATGAATTGAATCATGAATAATGAATCGAATTATGAATCAGGAATTGAATCATGAATCATGAATCATGAATCATGAATCATGAATTATAAATCATGAATCATGAATTGAATCATGAATCATTAATCATGAATTGAATCATGAATTGAATCATGAATCATGAATCGAATTATGAATCAGGAATTGAATCATGAATCATGAATCATGAATCATCAATCGAATCATGAATCATGAATCATAAATTGAATCATTAATCATGAACTGAATCATGAATTGAATCATGAATCATGAATCATGAAATGAATCATGAATTCAATCATGAATTGAATAATGAATCGTGAATCGAATCATGAATCGTGAATCGAATCATGAATCATGAATTGAATCATGATTCATGAATTGTATCATGAAATGAATCATGAATTGAATCATGAATCTTGAATCATGAATTGAATCATGAATCATAATTCGAATTATGAATCAGGAATTGAATCATGAATTATGAATAATGAATCATGAATCGAATCATGAATCATGAATCATAAATTGAATCATTAATCATGAACCGAATCATGAATTGAATCATGAATCATGAATCATGAAATGAATCATGAATCATGAATTCATTCATGAATCGAATCATGAATCGTGAATCGAATCATGAATCATGAATTGAATCATGAATCATGAATCATGAAATGAATCATGAATCATGAATTCATTCATGAATCGAATCATGAATCGTGAATCGAATCATGAATCATGAATTGAATCAGTAATCATGAATTGTATCATGAAATGAATCATGAATTGAATTATGAATCATGAATCGAATCATGAATCATGAATTGAAACATGAATCATGAATCAAATCATGAATCATGAATCATGAATTGAATCATGAATTGAATCATGAATTGAATCATGAATCATAAATCATGAAATGAATCATGAATTAAATCATGAAATAAATCATGAATCATGAATTGAATCATGAATTATGAAATGAATCATTAATTGATTCATGAATTGAATGATGAATCATGAATTGAATTATGAATCATGAATCGAATCATGAATCATGATTCGTGAATTGAATCATGAATCATGAATCGTGAATTGAATCATGAATCATGAATTGAATCATGAATCATGAATTATGAATCTTTTCATGAATCATGAATCATGAATTCATTCATGAATCATGAATCATGAATCATGAATTGAATCATGAATCATGAATCGAATCATGAATTGAATCATGAATCATGAATTGAATCATGAATCATGAATTATAAATCATGAATCAAATCATGGTTAATGAATCATGAATTGAATCATGAATTGAATCATGAATCATGAATTGAATCATGAATCATGAATTATAAATCATGAATCAAATCATGGTTCATGAATCATGAATTGAATCATGAATCATGAATTCAAACATGAATTGAATCATGAATCATGAATCATGAAATGAATCATGAATTAAATCATGAAATGAATCATGAATCATGAATTGAATCATGAAGTATGAAATGAATCATGAATTGAATCATGAATTGAATCATGAATCATGAATTGAATTATGAATCATGAATTATGAAATGAATCATAGATTATGAATCTAATCATGAATCCTGAATTGAATCATGAATCATGAATCATGACTCGAATCATGAATCATGAATCGAATGATGAATCATGAATTGAATTATGAATTGAATCATGAATCATGAATCATGAAATGAATCATGAATCATGAATTCAATCATGAATTGAATCATGAATTGTGAATCGAATCATGAATCAGGAATTGAATCATGAATCATGAATCATGAATCATGAATTATAAATCATGAATCATGAATTGAATCATGAATCATGAATAATGAATTGAATCATGAATTGAAACATGAATCATGAATAGAATTATGAATCAGGAATTGAATCATGAATCATGAATCATGAATCATGAATCATGAATCGAATCATGAATCATGAATCATAAATTGAATCATTAATCATGAACTGAATCATGAATTGATTCATGAATCATGAATCATGAAATGAATCATGAATTCAATCATGAATTGAATAATGAATCGTGAATCGAATCATGAATCATTAATTGAATCATGAATCATGAATTGTATCATGAAATGAATCATGAATTGAATCATGAATCATGAAATGAATCATGAATCATGAATTCAATCATGAATTGAATCATGAATCGTGAATAGAATCATGAATCATGAATTGAATCATGAATCATGAATTGTATCATGAAATGAATCATGAATTGAATCATGAATCATGAATTGAATCATGAATCATGAATCGAATCATGAATCAGGAATTGAATCATGAATCATGAATCATGAATCATGAATCATGAATTATAAATCATGAATCATGAATCATGAATCAGGAATTGAATTATGAATCATGAATCGAATCATGAATCATGAATCATGAATTGAATCATGAATTGAATAATGAATCATGAATTGAATCATGAATCATGAATTGAATCATGAATTGAATCATGAATAATGAATCGAATTATGAATCAGGAATTGAATCATGAATCATGAATCATGAATCATGAATCATGAATTATAAATCATGAATCATGAATTGAATCATGAATCATTAATCATGAATTGAATCATGAATTGAATCATGAATCATGAATCGAATTATGAATCAGGAATTGAATCATAAATCATGAATCATAAATTGAATCATTAATCATGAACTGAATCATGAATTGAATCATGAATCATGAATCATGAAATGAATCATGAATTCAATCATGAATTGAATAATGAATCGTGAATCGAATCATGAATCGTGAATCGAATCATGAATCATGAATTGAATCATGATTCATGAATTGTATCATGAAATGAATCATGAATTGAATCATGAATCTTGAATCATGAATTGAATCATGAATCATAATTCGAATTATGAATCAGGAATTGAATCATGAATCATGAATAATGAATCATGAATCGAATCATGAATCATGAATCATAAATTGAATCATTAATCATGAACCGAATCATGAATTGAATCATGAATCATGAATCATGAAATGAATCATGAATCATGAATTCATTCATGAATCGAATCATGAATCGTGAATCGAATCATGAATCATGAATTGAATCAGTAATCATGAATTGTATCATGAAATGAATCATGAATTGAATCATGAATCATGAATCGAATATTGAATCATGAATTGAAACATGAATCATGAATCAAATCATGAATCATGAATCATGAATTGAATCATGATTCATGAATTGAATCATGAATTGAATCATGAATCATAAATCATGAAATGAATCATGAATTAAATCATGAAATAAATCATGAATCATGAATTGAATCATGAATTATGAAATGAATCATTAATTGATTCATGAATTGAATGATGAATCATGAATTGAATTATGAATCATGAATCGAATCATGAATCATGATTCGTGAATTGAATCATGAATCATGAATCGTGAATTGAATCATGAATCATGAATTGAATCATGAATCATGAATTATGAATCTTTTCATGAATCATGAATCATGAATTCATTCATGAATCATGAATCATGAATCATGAATCGAATCATGAATCATGAATCGAATCATGAATTGAATCATGAATCATGAATTGAATCATGAATCATGAATTATAAATCATGAATCAAATCATGGTTAATGAATCATGAATTGAATCATGAATTGAATCATGAATCATAAATTGAATCATGAATCATGAATTATAAATCATGAATCAAATCATGGTTCATGAATCATGAATTGAATCATGAATCATGAATTCAAACATGAATTGAATCATGAATCATGAATCATGAAATGAATCATGAATTAAATCATGAAATGAATCATGAATCATGAATTGAATCATGAATTATGAAATGAATCATGAAATGAATCATGAATTGAATCATGAATCATGAAGTGAATTATGAATCATGAATTATGAAATGAATCATAGATTATGAATCTAATCATGAATCCTGAATTGAATCATGAATCATGAATCATGACTCGAATCATGAATCATGAATCGAATGATGAATCATGAATTGAATTATGAATTGAATCATGAATCATGAATCATGAAATGAATCATGAATCATGAATTCAATCATGAATTGAATCATGAATTGTGAATCGAATCATGAATCAGGAATTGAATCATGAATCATGAATCATGAATCATGAATTATAAATCATGAATCATGAATTGAATCATGAATCATGAATAATGAATTGAATCATGAATTGAAACATGAATCATGAATAGAATTATGAATCAGGAATTGAATCATGAATCATGAATCATAAATCATGAATCATGAATCGAATCATGAATCATGAATCATAAATTGAATCATTAATCATGAACTGAATCATGAATTGATTCATGAATCATGAATCATGAAATGAATCATGAATTCAATCATGAATTGAATAATGAATCGTGAATCGAATCATGAATCATTAATTGAATCATGAATCATGAATTGTATCATGAAATGAATCATGAATTGAATCATGAATCATGAAATGAATCATGAATCATGAATTCAATCATGAATTGAATCATGAATCGTGAATAGAATCATGAATCATGAATTGAATCATGAATCATGAATTGTATCATGAAATGAATCATGAATATTGAAATCATGAATCATGAATTGAATCATGAATCATGAATCGAATCATGAATCAGGAATTGAATCATGAATCATGAATCATGAATCATGAATTATAAATCATGAATCATGAATTGAATCATTAATCTTGAATCATGAATTGAATCATGAATCATGAATCGAATTATGAATCAGGAATTGAATCATGAATCATGAATCATGAATCATGAATTGAATCATGAATCATGAATTGTATTATGAAATGAATCATGAATTGAATCATGAATCATGAATCGAATCATGAATCAGGAATTGAATCATGAATCATGAATCATGAATCATGAATTATAAATCATTAATCATGAATTGAATCATGAATCATGAATTGAATCATGAATCATGAATCGAATTATGAATCAGGAATTAAATCATGAATCATGAATCATGATACGAATCATGAATCATGAATCATAAATTAAATCATTAATCATGAACTGAATCATGAATTGAATCATGAAATAAATCATGAATCATGAATTAAATCATGAATTATGAAATGAATCATTAATTGATTAATGAATTGAATGATGAATCATGAATTGAATCATGAATCATGATTCGGGAATTGAATCATGAATCATGAATCGTGAATTGAATCATGAATCATGAATTGAATCATGAATCATGAATTATGAATCTTTTCATGAATCATGAATCATGAATCGAATCATGAATCATGAATCATGAATCGAATCATGAATCATGAATCGAATCATGAATCATGAATCGAATCATGAATTGAATCATAAATCATGAATTGAATCATGAATCATGAATTATAAATCATGAATCAAATCATGGTTCATGAATCATGAATTGAATCATGAATCATGAATTGAAACATGAATTGAATCATGAATCATGAATCATGAAATGAATCATGAATTAAATCATGAAATGAATCATGAATCATGAATTGAATCATGAATTATGAAATGAATCATGAATTGAATCATGAATTGAGTCATGAATCATGAATTGAATTATGAATCATGAATTGAATCATGAATCATAGATTATGAATCTAATCATGAATCCTGAATTGAATCATGACTCGAATCATGAATCATGAATCGAATCATGAATCATGAATCGAATCATGAATCATGAATTAAATCATGAATTGAATCATGAATCATGAATCATGAAATGAATCATGAATCATGAATTCAATCATGAATCGAATCATGAATCGTGAATCGAATCATGAATCATGAATTAAATCATTAATCATGAATTGTATCATGAAATGAATCATGAATTGAATCATGAATCATGAATCGAATCATGAATCATGAATTGAATCATGAATCATGAATCGAATCATGAATCATGAATTGAAACATGAATCATGAATCAAATCATGAATCATGAATCATGAATTGAATCATGAATCATGAATTGAATCATGAATTGAATCATGAATCATAAATCATGAAATGAATCATGAATTAAATCATGAAATAAATCATGAATCATGAATTGAATCATGAATTATGAAATGAATCATTAATTGATTCATGAATTGAATGATGAATCATGAATTGAATTATGAATCATGAATCGAATCATGAATCATGAATCGTGAATCGTGAATTGAATCATGAATCATGAATTGAATCATGAATCATGAATTATGAATCTTTTCATGAATCATGAATCATGAATCATGAATCGAATCATGAATCATGAATCGAATCATGAATTGAATCATGAATCATGAATTGAATCATGAATCATGAATTGAATCATGAATCATGAATTGAAACATGATATGAATCATGAATCATGAATCATGAAATGAATCATGAATTAAATCATGAAATGAATCATGAATCATGAATTATGAAATGAATCATGAACTGAATCATGAATTGAGTCATGAATCATGAATTGAATTATGAATCATGAATTGAATCATGAATCATGAATCATGACTCGAATCATGAATCATGAATCGAATCATGAATCATGAATTAAATCATGAATTGAATTATGAATCATGAATCGAATCATGAATCATGAATTGAATCATGAATTGAATTATAAATCATGAATCATGAATTATGAATTGAATCATAAATCATGAATCATGAACTAAATCATGAATTGAATCATGAATCATGAAATGAATCATGGATCGAATCATGAATCATGAATCCAATCATGAATCGAATTATGAATTATGAATTGAATCATGAATTGAATCATGAATCATGAATCATGAAATGAATCATGAATTGTGAATCGAATTATGAATCATGAATCGAATCATGAATCATGAATTGAATCAAGAATCATGAAATGATTAATGAATTGAATCATGAATCGAATCATGAATTGAATCATGTATCATGAATTGAATCATGAATCATGAATTATGAATCTAATCATGAATCATGAATCATGAATCATGAATTGAATCATGAAATGAATCATGAATTGAATCATGAATTGAATCATGAATCATGAATCGAATCATGAATCATGAATTGAATCATGAATCATGAATTGAATCATGAATCATGAATTATGAATCTAATCATGAATCATAAATTGAATCATGAATCATGAATTGAATCATGAATCATGAATCGAATCATGAATTAAATCATGAATCATGAAATTAATCATGAATTGAATCATAAATTGAAGCATGAATCATGAATTGAATCATAAATTGAATCATGAATCATGAATTGAATCATGAACCATGAATCATGAATCATGAATTGAATCATGAATCGAATCATGAATCATTAATCATGAATCATGAATCGAATCTTGAATCATGAATCGAATCATGAATCATGAATTGAATCATGGATTGAATCACGAATCGTGAATTAAATCATGAATCATGAATCATGAATCGAATCATGAATAATGAATCATGAATCATGAATCGAATCTTGAATCATGAATCGAATCATGAATCATGAATTGAATCATGAATTGAATCATGAATCATAAAAAAATCATGAATCATGAATTAAATCATGAATCTTGAATCGAATCATGAATCATGAATTGAATCATGAATCATGAATTGAATCATGAATCATTAATTGAATCATGATTAATGAACTGAATCATGAATTGAATCATGAATCATGATTCATGAATTGAATCATGAATCTTGAATCGAATCATGAATCATGAATCGAATCATGAATCATGAATCGAATCATGAATCATGAATTGAATCATGAATCATGAATTGAATCATTAAATGAATCATGAATTGAATCATGAATCATGAATCGAATCATGAATCATGAATCGAATCATGAATCATGAATTGAATCATGAATCATGAATCGAATCATGAATCATGAATTGAATCATGAATCATGAATCATGAATCATGAATCATGAATAAAATCATTAATCATGAATCGTGAATTGAATCATGAATCATGAACTGAATCATTAAATGAATCATGAATTGAATCATGAATCATGAATCGAATCATGAATCATGAATCGAATCATGAATCATGAATTGAATCATGAATCATGAATCGAATCATGAATCATGAATTGAAACATGATATGAATCATGAATCATGAATCATGAAATGAATCATGAATTAAAATCATGAAATGAATCATGAATCATGAATTATGAAATGAATCATGAACTGAATCATGAATTGAGTCATGAATCATGAATTGAATTATGAATCATGAATTGAATCATGAATCATGAATCATGACTCGAATCATGAATCATGAATCGAATCATGAATCATGAATTAAATCATGAATTGAATTATGAATCATGAATCGAATCATGAATCATGAATTGAATCATGAATTGAATTATAAATCATGAATCATGAATTATGAATTGAATCATAAATCATGAATCATGAACTAAATCATGAATTGAATCATGAATCATGAAATGAATCATGGATCGAATCATGAATCATGAATCCAATCATGAATCGAATTATGAATTATGAATTGAATCATGAATTGAATCATGAATCATGAATCATGAAATGAATCATGAATTGTGAATCGAATTATGAATCATGAATCGAATCATGAATCATGAATTGAATCAAGAATCATGAAATGATTAATGAATTGAATCATGAATCGAATCATGAATTGAATCATGTATCATGAATTGAATCATGAATCATGAATTATGAATCTAATCATGAATCATGAATCATGAATCATGAATTGAATCATGAAATGAATCATGAATTGAATCATGAATTGAATCATGAATCATGAATCGAATCATGAATCATGAATTGAATCATGAATCATGAATTGAATCATGAATCATGAATTATGAATCTAATCATGAATCATAAATTGAATCATGAATCATGAATTGAATCATGAATCATGAATCGAATCATTAATTAAATCATGAATCATGAAATTAATCATGAATTGAATCATAAATTGAAGCATGAATCATGAATTGAATCATAAATTGAATCATGAATCATGAATTGAATCATGAACCATGAATCATGAATCATGAATTGAATCATGAATCGAATCATGAATCATTAATCATGAATCATGAATCGAATCTTGAATCATGAATCGAATCATGAATCATGAATTGAATCATGGATTGAATCACGAATCGTGAATTAAATCATGAATCATGAATCATGAATCGAATCATGAATAATGAATCATGAATCATGAATCGAATCTTGAATCATGAATCGAATCATGAATCATGAATTGAATCATGAATTGAATCATGAATCATAAAAAAATCATGAATCATGAATTAAATCATGAATCTTGAATCGAATCATGAATCATGAATTGAATCATGAATCATGAATTGAATCATGAATCATTAATTGAATCATGATTAATGAACTGAATCATGAATTGAATCATGAATCATGATTCATGAATTGAATCATGAATCTTGAATCGAATCATGAATCATGAATCGAATCATGAATCATGAATCGAATCATGAATCATGAATTGAATCATGAATCATGAATTGAATCATTAAATGAATCATGAATTGAATCATGAATCATGAATCGAATCATGAATCATGAATCGAATCATGAATCATGAATTAAATCATGAATCATGAATCGAATCATGAATCATGAATTGAATCATGAATCATGAATCATGAATCATGAATCATGAATAAAATCATTAATCATGAATCGTGAATTGAATCATGAATCATGAACTGAATCATTAAATGAATCATGAATTGAATCATGAATCATGAATCGAATCATGAATCATGAATCGAATCATGAATCATGAATTGAATCATGAATCATGAATCGAATCATGAATCATGAATTGAATCATGAATCATGAATCATGAATCATGAATCATGAATAAAATCATTAATCATGAATCGTGAATTGAATCATGAACTGAATCATGAATTGAATCATGAAATGAATCTTGAATCATGAATCGAATCATGAATCATGAATCGAATCATGAATCATGAATCGAATCATGAATTGAATCATGAATCATGAATTATAAATCATGAATCAAATCATGGTTCATGAATCATGAATTGAATCATGAATCATGAATTGAAACATGAATTGAATCATGAATCATGAATCATGAAATGAATCATGAATTAAATCATGAAATGAATCATGAATCATGAATTGAATCATGAATTATGAAATGAATCATGAATTGAATCATGAATTGAATCATGAATCATGAATTGAATTATGAATCATGAATTGAATCATGAATCATAGATTATGAATCTAATCATGAATCCTGAATTGAATCATGAATCATGAATCATGACTCGAATCATGAATCATGAATCGAATGATGAATCATGAATTGAATCATGAATCATAGATTATGAATCTAATCATGAATCCTGAATTGAATCATGAATCATGAATCATGACTCGAATCATGAATCATGAATCGAATGATGAATCATGAATTGAATCATGAATCATGAATTATAAATCATGAATCATGAATTGAATCATGAATCTTGAATCATGAATTGAATCATGAATCATGAATCGAATTATGAATCAGGAATTGAATCATGAATCATGAATCATGAATCATGAATCGAATCGTGAATCATGAATCATAAATTAAATCATTATACATGAACTGAATCATGAATTGAATCATGAATCATGAATCATGAATTGAATCATGAATCATTAATTGAATCATGATTAATGAACTGAATCATGAATTGAATCATGAATCATGATTCATGAATTGAATCATGAATCTTGAATCGAATCATGAATCATGAATCGAATCATGAATCATGAATCGAATCATGAATCATGAATTGAATCATGAATCATGAAT
The DNA here is from genome assembly GCF_038048845.1 of Mixophyes fleayi. Lineage (NCBI taxonomy): Eukaryota > Metazoa > Chordata > Amphibia > Anura > Limnodynastidae > Mixophyes > Mixophyes fleayi. The sequence continues at coordinate 51,660 of NW_027446265.1, read as the reverse complement.
TGAATCATTAAATGAATCATGAATTGAATCATGAATCATGAATCGAATCATGAATCATGAATCGAATCATGAATCATGAATTGAATCATGAATCATGAATCGAATCATGAATCATGAATTGAATCATGAATCATGAATCATGAATCATGAATCATGAATAAAATCATTAATCATGAATCGTGAATTGAATCATGAATCATGAACTGAATCATTAAATGAATCATGAATTGAATCATGAATCATGAATCGAATCATGAATCATGAATCGAATCATGAATCATGAATTGAATCATGAATCATGAATCGAATCATGAATCATGAATTGAATCATGAATCATGAATCATGAATCATGAATCATGAATAAAATCATTAATCATGAATCGTGAATTGAATCATGAACTGAATCATGAATTGAATCATGAAATGAATCTTGAATCATGAATCGAATCATGAATCATGAATCGAATCATGAATCATGAATCGAATCATGAATTGAATCATGAATCATGAATTATAAATCATGAATCAAATCATGGTTCATGAATCATGAATTGAATCATGAATCATGAATTGAAACATGAATTGAATCATGAATCATGAATCATGAAATGAATCATGAATTAAATCATGAAATGAATCATGAATCATGAATTGAATCATGAATTATGAAATGAATCATGAATTGAATCATGAATTGAATCATGAATCATGAATTGAATTATGAATCATGAATTGAATCATGAATCATAGATTATGAATCTAATCATGAATCCTGAATTGAATCATGAATCATGAATCATGACTCGAATCATGAATCATGAATCGAATGATGAATCATGAATTGAATCATGAATCATAGATTATGAATCTAATCATGAATCCTGAATTGAATCATGAATCATGAATCATGACTCGAATCATGAATCATGAATCGAATGATGAATCATGAATTGAATCATGAATCATGAATTATAAATCATGAATCATGAATTGAATCATGAATCTTGAATCATGAATTGAATCATGAATCATGAATCGAATTATGAATCAGGAATTGAATCATGAATCATGAATCATGAATCATGAATCGAATCATGAATCATGAATCATAAATTAAATCATTATACATGAACTGAATCATGAATTGAATCATGAATCATGAATCATGAAATGAATCATGAATCATGAATTCAATCATGAATCGAATCATGAATCGTGAATCGAATCATGAATCATGAATTGAATCATAAATCATGAATTGTATCATGAAATGAATCATGAATTGAATCATGAATCATGAATCGAATCATGAATCATGAATTGAAACATGAATCATGAATTGAATCATGAATCATGAATTGAATCATGAATCATAAATCATGAAATGAATCATGAATTAAATCATGAAATAAATCATGAATCATGAATTAAATCATGAATTATGAAATGAATCATTAATTGATTCATGAATTGAATGATGAATCATGAATTGAATCATGAATCATGATTCGTGAATTGAATCATGAATCATGAATCGTGAATTGAATCATGAATCATGAATTGAATCATGAATCATGAATTATGAATCTTTTCATGAATCATGAATCATGAATCGAATCATGAATCATGAATCGAATCATGAATTGAATCATGAATCATGAATTGAATCATGAATCATGAATTATAAATCATGAATCAAATCATGATTCATGAATCATGAATTGAATTATGAATCATGAATTGAAACATGAATTGAATCATGAATTGAGTCATGAATCATGAATTGAATCATGAATCATGAATCGAATCATGAATAATGAATTAAATCATGAATTGAATCATGAATAATGAATCATGAAATGAATCATGAATCATGAATTCAATCATGAATCTTATCATGAATCGTGAATCGAATCATGAATCATGAATTAAATCATTAATCATGAATTGTATCATGAAATGAATCATGAATTGAATCATGAATCATGAATCGAATCATGAATCATGAATTGAAACATGAATCATGAATCAAATCATGAATCATGAATCATGAATTGAATCATGAATCATGAATTGAATCATGAATTGAATCATGAATCATAAATCATGAAATGAATCATGAATTAAATCATGAAATAAATCATGAATCATGAATTGAATCATGAATTATGAAATGAATCATTAATTGATTCATGAATTGAATGATGAATCATGAATTGAATTATGAATCATGAATCGAATCATGAATCATGAATCGTGAATCGTGAATTGAATCATGAATCATGAATTGAATCATGAATCATGAATTATGAATCTTTTCATGAATCATGAATCATGAATTCATTCATGAATCATGAATCATGAATCATGAATCGAATCATGAATCATGAATCGAATCATGAATTGAATCATGAATCATGAATCGAATCATGAATCATGAATCGAATCATGAATTGAATCATGAATCATGAATTGAATCATGAATCATGAATTATAAATCATGAATCAAATCATGATTCATGAATCATGAATTGAATCATGAATCATGAATTGAAACATGAATTGAATCATGAATTGAGTCATGAATCATGAATTGAATCATGAATCATGAATCGAATCATGAATAATGAATTAAATCATGAATTGAATCATGAATCATGAATCATGAAATGAATCATGAATCATGAATTCAATCATGAATCTTATCATGAATCGTGAATCGAATCATGAATCATGAATTAAATCATTAATCATGAATTGTATCATGAAATGAATCATGAATTGAATCATGAATCATGAATCGAATCATGAATCATGAATTGAAACATGAATCATGAATCAAATCATGAATCATGAATCATGAATTGAATCATGAATCATGAATTGAATCATGAATTGAATCATGAATCATAAATCATGAAATGAATCATGAATTAAATCATGAAATAAATCATGAATCATGAATTGAATCATGAATTATGAAATGAATCATTAATTGATTCATGAATTAAATGATGAATCATGAATTGAATTATGAATCATGAATCGAATCATGAATCATGAATCGTGAATTGAATCATGAATCATGAATTGAATCATGAATCATGAATTATGAATCTTTTCATGAATCATGAATCATGAATTCATTCATGAATCATGAATCATGAATCATGAATCGAATCATGAATCATGAATCGAATCATGAATTGAATCATGAATCATGAATTGAATCATGAATCATGAATTATAAATCATGAATCAAATCATGAATCATGAATCATGAATTGAATCATGAATCATGAATTGAAACATGATATGAATCATGAATCATGAATCATGAAATGAATCATGAATTAAATCATGAAATGAATCATGAATCATGAATTATGAAATGAATCATGAACTGAATCATGAATTGAGTCATGAATCATGAATTGAATTATGAATCATGAATTGAATCATGAATCATGAATCATGACTCGAATCATGAATCATGAATCGAATCATGAATCATGAATTAAATCATGAATTGAATCATGACTTATAAAAAGAATCATGAATTGAATCATTAATTTAATCATGAATCATGAATTGAATCATGAACCATGAATCACGAATCATGAATTGAATTATGAATCATGAATCGAATCATGAATCATGAATCGAATCATGAATCATGAATCATGAATTGAATCATGAATTGAATTATAAATCATGAATCATGAATTATGAACTGAATCATAAATCATGAATCATGAACTAAATCATGAATTGAATCATAAATCATGAAATGAATCATGGATCGAATCATGAATCATGAATTGAATCATGAATTGAATCATGAATCATGAAATGAATCATGAATTGTGAATCGAATCATGAATCATGAATCGAATCATGAATCATGAATTGAATCAAGAATCATGAAATGATTAATGAATTGAATCATGAATCGAATCATGAATTGAATCATGTATCATGAATTGAATCATGAAATGAATCATGAATTGAATCATGAATTGAATCATGAATCATGAATCGAATCATGAATCATGAATTGATTCATGAATCATGAATTGAATCATGAATCATGAATTATGAATCTAATCATGAATCATAAATTGAATCATGAATCATGAATTGAATCATGAATTGAATCATGAATCATGAATCGAATCATGAATCATGAAATTAATCATGAATTGAATCATAAATTGAAGCATGAATCATGAATTGAATCATAAATTGAATCATGAATCATGAATTGAATCATGAACCATGAATCATGAATCATGAATTGAATCATGAATCGAATCATGAATCATTAATCATGAATCATGAATCGAATCTTGAATCATGAATCGAATCATGAATCATGAATTGAATCATGGATTGAATCACGAATCATGAATCGTGAATTAAATCATGAATCATGAATCATGAATCGAATCATGAATAATGAATCATGAATCATGAATCGAATCTTGAATCATGAATCGAATCATGAATCATGAATTGAATCATGAATCATAAAAAAATCATGAATCATGAATTAAATCATAAATCTTGAATCGAATCATGAATCATGAATCGAATCATGAATCATGAATTGAATCATGAATCATTAATTGAATCATGATTAATGAACTGAATCATGAATTGAATCATGAATCATGAATCATGAATTGAATCATGAATCTTGAATCGAATCATGAATCATGAATCGAATCATGAATCATGAATCGAATCATGAATCATGAATTGAATCATGAATCATGAATCGAATCATGAATCATGAATTGAATCATGAATCATGAATTATGAATCATGAATCATGAATAAAATCATTAATCATGAATCGTGAATTGAATCATGAATCATGAACTGAATCATGAATTGAATCATGAATCATGAATCATGAAATGAATCTTGAATATTGAATCGAATCATGAATCATGAATCGAATCATGAATTGAATCATGAATCATGAATTGAATCATGAATCATGAATTATTAATCATGAATCATGAATTATAAATCATGAATCAAATCATGGTTCATGAATCATGAATTGAATCATGAATCATGAATTGAAACATGAATTGAATCATGAATTATGAATCATGAAATGAATCATGAATTAAATCATGAAATGAATCATGAATCATGAATTGAATCATGAATTATGAAATGAATCATGAATTGAATTATGAATTGAATCATGAATCATGTATTGAATTATGAATCATGAATTGAATCATGAATCATAGATTATGAATCTAATCATGAATCCTGAATTGAATCATGAATCATGAATCATGACTCGAATCATGAATCATGAAATGAATCATGAATCATGAATTCAATCATGAATCGAATCATGAATTGTGAATCGAATCATGAATCAGGAATTGAATCATGAATCATGAATCATGAATCATGAATTATAAATCATGAATCATGAATTGAATCATGAATCATGAATAATGAATTGAATCATGAATTGAATCATGAATCATGAATCGAATTATGAATCAGGAATTGAATCATGAATCATGAATCATAATTCATGAATCATGAATCGAATCATGAATCATGAATCATAAATTGAATCATTAATCATGAACTGAATCATGAATTGAATCATGAATCATGAATCATGAATCATGAATCATGAAATGAATCATGAATTCAATCATGAATTGAATAATGAATCGTGAATCGAATCATGAATCATTAATTGAATCATGAATAATGAATTGTATCATAAAATGAATCATGAATTGAATCATGAATCATGAAATGAATCATGAATCATGAATTGAATCATGAATTGAATCATGAATCGTGAATAGAATCATGAATCATGGATTGAATCATGAATCATGAATTGTATCATGAAATGAATCATGAATTGAATCATGAATCATGAATCGAATCATGAATCAGGAATTGAATCATGAATCATGAATCATGAATCATGAATCATGAATTATAAATCATGAATCATGAATTGAATCATGAATCTTGAATCATGAATTGAATCATGAATCATGAATCAAATTATGAATCAGGAATTGAATCATGAATCATGAATCATGAATTGAATCATGAATCATGAATTGTATCATGAAATGAATCATGAATTGAATCATGAATCATGAATCGAATCATGAATCAGGAATTGAATCATGAATCATGAATCATGAATCATGAATTATAAATCATGAATCATGAATTGAATCATGAATCTTGAATCATGAATTGAATCATGAATCATGAATCGAATTATGAATCAGGAATTGAATCATGAATCATGAATCATGACACATAAATCGAATCATGAATCATGAATCATAAATTGAATCATTAATCATGAACTGAATCATGAATTGAATCATGAATCATGAATCATGAAATGAATCATGAATCATGAATTCAATCATGAATCGAATCATGAATCGTGAATCGAATCATGAATCATGAATTGAATCATAAATCATGAATTGTATCATGAAATGAATCATGAATTGAATCATGAATCATGAATCGAATCATGAATCATGAATTGAAACGTGAATTATGAATCAAATCATGAATCATGAATCATGAATTGAATCATGAATTGAATCATGAATCATAAATCATGAAATGAATCATGAATTAAATCATGAAATAAATCATGAATTATGAATTGAATCATGAATTATGAAATGAATCATTAATTGATTCATGAATTGAATGATGAATCATGAATTGAATTATGAATCATGAATCGAATCATGAATCATGATTTGTGAATTGAATCATGAATCATGAATCGTGAATTGAATCATGAATCATGAATTGAATCATGAATCATGAATTATGAATCTTTTCATAAATCATGAATCATGAATCGAATCATGAATCGAATCATGAATCATGAATCGAATCATGAATTGAATCATGAATCATGAATTGAATCATGAATCATGAATTATAAATCATGAATCAAATCATGGTTCATGAATCATGAATTGAATCATGAATCATGAATTGAAACATGAATTGAATCATGAATCATGAATCATGAAATGAATCATGAATTAAATTATGAAATGAATCATGAATCATGAATTGAATCATGAATTATGAAATGAATCATGAATTGAATCATGAATTGAGTCATGAATCATGAATTGAATTATGAATCATGAATTGAATCATGAATCATAGATTATGAATCTAATCATGAATCCTGAATTGAATCATGAATCATGAATCATGACTCGAATCATGAATCATGAATCGAATCATGAATCATGAATTAAATCATGAATTGAATCATGAATCATGAATCATGAAATGAATCATGAATCATGAATTCAATCATGAATCGAATCATGAATCGTGAATCGAATCATGAATCATGAATCGAATCATGAATTGAATCATGAATCATGAATTGAATCATGAATCATGAATTATAAATCATGAATCAAATCATGAATCATGAATCATGAATTGAATCATGAATCATGAATTGAAACATGATATGAATCATGAATCATGAATCATGAAATGAATCATTAATTAAATCATGAAATGAATCATGAATCATGAATTATGAAATGAATCATGAATTGAATCATGAATTGAATCATGAATTGAGTCATGAATCATGAATTGAATTATGAATCATGAATTGAATCATGAATCATAGATTATGAATCTAATCATGAATCATGAATTGAATCATGAATCATGAATCATGACTCGAATCATGAATCGAATCATGAATCATGAATTAAATCATGAATTGAATCATGACTCATAAAAAGAATCATGAATTGAATCATTAATTTAATCATGAATCATGAATTGAATCATTAATTTAATCATGAATCATGAATTGAATCATGAACCATGAATCACGAATCATGAATTGAATTATGAATCATGAATCATGAATTATGAATTGAATCATAAATCATGAATCATGAACTAAATCATGAATTGAATCATGAATCATGAAAGGAATCATGGATCGAATCATGAATCATGAATCGAATCATGAATCGAATCATGAATTATGAATTGAATCATGAATTGAATCATGAATCATGAATCATGAAATGAATCATGAATTGTGAATCGAATCATGAATTGAATCATGAATCATGAATCATGAAATGAATCATGAATTGTGAATCGAATCATGAATCATGAATCGAATCAAGAATCATGATTTGAATCAAGAATCATGAAATGATTAATGAATTGAATCATGAATCGAATCATGAATTGAATCATGTATCATGAATTGAATCATAAATCATGAATTATGAATCTAATCATGAATCATGAATCATGAATCTTGAATTGAATCATGAAATGAATCATGAATTGAATCATGAATTGAATCATGAATCATGAATCATGAATCATGAATTGAATCATGAATCATGAATTGAATCATGAATCATGAATTATGAATCTAATCATGAATCATAAATTGAATCATGAATCATGAATTGAATCATGAATTGAATCATGAATCATGAATCGAATCATGAATTAAATCATGAATCATGAAATTAATCGTGAATTGAATCATAAATTGAAGCATGAATCATGAATTGAATCATAAATTGAATCATGAATCATGAATTGAATTATGAAATGAATCATTAATTAAATCATGAATCATGAATTGAATCATGAACCATGAATCATGAATTGAATCATGAATCGAATCATGAATCATTAATCATGAATCATGAATCGAATCTTGAATCATGAATCGAATCATAAATCATGAATTGAATCATGGATTGAATCACGAATCATGAATCGTGAATTAAATCATGAATCATGAATCATGAATCGAATCATGAATAATGAATCATGAATCATGAATCGAATCTTGAATCATGAATCGAATCATGAATCATGAATTGAATCATGAATTGAATCATGAATCATAAAAAAATCATGAATCTTGAATTAAATCATGAATCTTGAATCGAATCATGAATCATGAATCGAATCATGAATCATGAATTGAATCATGAATCATTAATTGAATCATGGTTAATGAACTGAATCATGAATTGAATCATGAATCTTGAATCGAATCATGAATCATGAATCGAATCATGAATCATGAATTGAATCATGAATCATGAATTTAATCATTAAATGAATCATGAATTGGATCATGAATCATGAATCGAATCATGAATCATGAATCGAATCATGAATCATGAATTGAATCATGAATCATGAATCGAATCATGAATCATGAATTGAATCATGAATCATGAATCATGAATCATGAATAAAATCATGAATCATGAATCGTGAATTGAATCATGAATCATGAACTGAATCATGAATTGAATCATGAATCATGAATCATGAAATGAATCTTGAATCATGAATCGAATCATGAATCATGAATCGAATCATGAAATAAATCATGAATTGAATCATGAATCATGAATCGAATGCATGAATCATGAATTGAATCATGAATCATGAATTGAAACATGAATCATGAATCAAATCATGAATCATGAATCATGAATTGAATCATGAATCATGAATTGAATCATGAATTGAATCATGAATCATAAATCATAAAATGAATCATGAATTAAATCATGAAATAAATCATGAATCATGAATTGAATCATGAATCATGAATCGTGAAATGAATAATGAATCGTGAATTGAATCATGAATCATGAATTGAATCATGAATCATGAATTATGAATCTTTTCATGAATCATGAATCATGAATTCATTCATGAATCATGAATCATGAATCATGAATCGAATCATGAATCATGAATAGAATCATGAATTCATTCATGAATCATGAATCATGAATCATGAATCGAATCATGAATCATGAATCGAATCATGAATTGAATCATGAATCGAATCATGAATTGAATCATGAATCATGAATTAAATCATGAATCATGAATTATAAATCATGAATCAAATCATGAATCATGAATCATGAATTGAATCATGAATCATGAATTGAAACATGAATTGAATCATGAATCATGAATCATGAAATGAATCATGAATTAAATCATGAAATGAATCATGAATCATGAATTGAATCATGAATTATGAAATGAATCATGAATTGAATCATGAATTGAGTCATGAATCATGAATTGAATTATGAATCATGAATTGAATCATGAATCATAGATTATGAATCTAATCATGAATCATGAATTAAATCATGAATCATGAATCATGACTCGAATCATGAATCATGAATCGAATCATGAATCATGAATTGAATCATGAATTGAATCATGAATCATAAAAAGAATCATGAATTGAATCATTAATTTAATCATGAATCATGAATTGAATCATGAATTGAATCATGAATCATAAAAAGAATCATGAATTGAATCATTAATTTAATCATGAATCATGAATTGAATCATGAACCATGAATCACGAATCATGAATTGAATTATGAATCATGAATTGAATCATGAATTGAATTATAAATCATGAATCATGAATTATGAATTGAATCATAAATCATGAATCATGAACTAAATCATGAATTGAATCATGAATCATGAAATGAATCATGGATCGAATCATGAATCATGAATCGAATCATGAATCGAATCATGAATCATGAATTGAATCATGAATCATGAATCATGAATCATGAAATGAATCATGAATTGTGAATCGAATCATGAATCATGAATCGAATCATGAATCATAATTCGAATCATGAATCATGAATTGAATCAAGAATCATGAAATGATTAATGAATTGAATCATGAATCGAATCATGAATTGAATCATGAATCATGAATTGAATCATGAATCATGAATTATGAATCTAATCATGAATCATGAATCATGAATCATGAATTAAATCATGAAATGAATCATGAATTGAAACATGAATTGAATCATGAATCATGAATCGATTCATGAATCATGAATTGAATCATGAATCATGAATTATGAATCTAATCATGAATCATGAATTGAATCATGAATTGAATCATGAATCATGAATCGAATCATGAATCATGAATTGAATCATGAATTGAATCATAAATCATAAAAAAATCATGAATCATGAATTAAATCATGAATCTTGAATCGAATCATGAATCATGAATCGAATCATGAATCATGAATTGAATCATGAATCATTAATTGAATCATGATTAATGAACTCAATCATGAATTGAATCATGAATCTTGAATCGAATCATGAATCATGAATCGAATCATGAATCATGAATCGAATCATGAATCATGAATTTAATCATGAATCATGAATTGAATCATTAAATGAATCATGAATTGAATAATGAATCATGAATCGAATCATGAATCATGAATCGAATCATGAATCATGAATTGAATCATGAATCATGAATCGAATCATGAATCATGAATTGAATCATGAATCATGAATCATGAATCATGAATAAAATCATGAATCATGAATCGTGAATTGAATCATGAATCATGAACTGAATCATGAATTGAATCATGAATCATGAATCATGAAATGTATCTTGAATCATGAATCGAATCATGAATCATGAATCGAATCATGAAATAAATCATGAATTGAATCATGAATCATGAATCGAACGCATGAATCATGAATTGAATCATTAATCATGAATTGTATCATGAAATGAATCATGAATTGAATCATGAATCATGAATCGAATCATGAATCATGAATTGAAACATGAATCATGAATCAAATCATGAATCATGAATCATGAATTGAATCATGAATCATGAATTGAATCATGAATTGAATCATGAATCATAAATCATGAAATGAATCATGAATTAAATCATGAAATAAATCATGAATCATGAATTGAATCATGAATTATGAAATGAATTATTAATTGATTCATAAATTGAATGATGAATCATGAATTGAGATATGAATCATGAATCGAATCATGAATCATGAATCGTGAAATGAATCATGAATCGTGAATTGAATCATAAATAATGAATTGAATCATGAATCATGAATTATGAATCTTTTCATGAATCATGAATCATGAATTCATTCATGAATCATGAATCGAATCATGAATCATGAATCGAATCATGAATTATATCATGAATCATGAATTAAATCATGAATCATGAATTATAAATCATGAATCAAATCATGAATCATGAATCATGAATTGAATCATGAATCATGAATTGAAACATGAATTGAATCATGAATCATGAATCATGAAATGAATCATGAATTGAATCATGAATTGAGTCATGAATCATGAATTGAATTATGAATCATGAATTGAATCATGAATCATAGATTATGAATCTAATCATGAATCATGAATTGAATCATGAATCATGAATCATGACTCGAATCATGAATCATGAATTGAATCATGAATCATAAAAAGAATCATGAATTGAATCATTAATTTAATCATGAATCATGAATTGAATCATGAATCATAAAAAGAATCATGAATTGAATCATTAATTTAATCATGAATCATGAATTGAATCATGAACCATGAATCACGAATCATGAATTGAATTATGAATCATGAATCGAATCATGAATCATGAATTGAATCATGAATTGAATTATAAATCATGAATCATGAATTATGAATTGAATCATAAATCATGAATCATGAACTAAATCATGAATTGAATCATGAATCATGAAATGAATCATGGATCGAATCATGAATCATGAATCGAATCATGAATCGAATCATGAATCATGAATTGAATCATGAATTGAATCATGAATCATGAATCATGAATCATGAATCATGAAATGAATCATGAATTGTGAATCGAATCATGAATCATGAATCGAATCATGAATCATAATTCGAATCATGAATCATGAATTGAATCAAGAATCATGAAATGATTAATGAATTGAATCATGAATCAAATCATGAATTGAATTATGAATCATGAATTGAATCATGAATCATGAATTATGAATCTAATCATGAATCATGAATTGAATCATGAATCATGAATCATGAATCATGAATTGAATCATGAATCATAAATTGAATCATGAATCATGAATTGAATCATGAATTGAATCATGAATCATGAATCGAATCATGAATTAAATCATGAATCATGAAATTAATCATGAATTGAATCATAAATTGAATCATGAATCATGAATTGAATCATAAATTGAATCATGAATCATGAATTGAATCATGAACCATGAATCATGAATCATGAATTGAATCATGAATCATGAATCGAATCATGAATCATTAATCATGAATCATGAATCGAATCTTGAATCATGAATCGAATCATGAATCGAATCTTGAATCATGAATCAAATCATGAATCATGAATCATGAATTGAATCATGAATCATAAATTGAATCATGAATTATGAATTGAATCATGAATTGAATCATGAATCATGAATCGAATCATGAATTAAATCATGAATCATGAAATTAATCATGAATTGAATCATAAATTGAATCATGAATCATGAATCGAATCATGAATCATTAATCATGAATCATGAATCGAATCTTGAATCATGAATCGAATCATGAATCGAATCTTGAATCATGAATCAAATCATGAATCATGAATCATGAATTGAATCATGAATCATAAATTGAATCATGAATTATGAATTGAATCATGAATTGAATCATGAATCATGAATCGAATCATGAATTATAAATCATGAATCATGAATTGAATCATGAATCATGAATAATGAATTGAATCATGAATTGAAACATGAATCATGAATAGAATTATGAATCAGGAATTGAATCATGAATCATGAATCATGAATCATGAATCATGAATCGAATCATGAATCATGAATCATAAATTGAATCATTAATCATGAACTGAATCATGAATTGATTCATGAATCATGAATCATGAAATGAATCATGAATTCAATCATGAATTGAATAATGAATCGTGAATCGAATCATGAATCATTAATTGAATCATGAATCATGAATTGTATCATGAAATGAATCATGAATTGAATCATGAATCATGAAATGAATCATGAATCATGAATTCAATCATGAATTGAATCATGAATCGTGAATAGAATCATGAATCATGAATTGAATCATGAATCATGAATTGTATCATGAAATGAATCATGAATTGAATCATGAATCATGAATTGAATCATGAATCATGAATCGAATCATGAATCAGGAATTGAATCATGAATCATGAATCATGAATCATGAATCATGAATTATAAATCATGAATCATGAATCATGAATCAGGAATTGAATTATGAATCATGAATCGAATCATGAATCATGAATCATGAATTGAATCATGAATTGAATAATGAATCATGAATTGAATCATGAATCATGAATTGAATCATGAATTGAATCATGAATAATGAATCGAATTATGAATCATGAATTGAATCATGAATCATGAATCATGAATCATGAATCATCAATCGAATCATGAATCATGAATCATAAATTGAATCATTAATCATGAACTGAATCATGAATTGAATCATGAATCATGAATCATGAAATGAATCATGAATTCAATCATGAATTGAATAATGAATCGTGAATCGAATCATGAATCGTGAATCGAATCATGAATCATGAATTGAATCATGATTCATGAATTGTATCATGAAATGAATCATGAATTGAATCATGAATCTTGAATCATGAATTGAATCATGAATCATAATTCGAATTATGAATCAGGAATTGAATCATGAATCATGAATAATGAATCATGAATCGAATCATGAATCATGAATCATAAATTGAATCATTAATCATGAACCGAATCATGAATTGAATCATGAATCATGAATTCATTCATGAATCGAATCATGAATCGTGAATCGAATCATGAATCATGAATTGAATCAGTAATCATGAATTGTATCATGAAATGAATCATGAATTGAATCATGAATCATGAATCGAATCATGAATCATGAATTGAAACATGAATCATGAATCAAATCATGAATCATGAATCATGAATTGAATCATGATTCATGAATTGAATCATGAATTGAATCATGAATCATAAATCATGAAATGAATCATGAATTAAATCATGAAATAAATCATGAATCATGAATTGAATCATGAATTATGAAATGAATCATTAATTGATTCATGAATTGAATGATGAATCATGAATTGAATTATGAATCATGAATCGAATCATGAATCATGAATTATGAATCTTTTCATGAATCATGAATCATGAATCATGAATCGAATCATGAATCATGAATCGAATCATGAATTGAATCATGAATCATGAATTGAATCATGAATCATGAATTGAATCATGAATCATGAATTGAAACATGATATGAATCATGAATCATGAATCATGAAATGAATCATGAATTAAATCATGAAATGAATCATGAATCATGAATTATGAAATGACTCATGAACTGAATCATGAATTGAGTCATGAATCATGAATTGAATTATGAATCATGAATTGAATCATGAATCATGAATCATGACTCGAATCATGAATCATGAATCGAATCATGAATCATGAATTAAATCATGAATTGAATTATGAATCATGAATCGAATCATGAATCATGAATCATGAATTGAATCATGAATTGAATTATAAATCATGAATCATGAATTATGAATTGAATCATAAATCATGAATCATGAACTAAATCATGAATTGAATCATGAATCATGAAATGAATCATGGATCGAATCATGAATCATGAATCGAATCATGAATCGAATCATGAATTATGAATTGAATCATGAATTGAATCATGAATCATGAATCATGAAATGAATCATGAATTGTGAATCGAATTATGAATCATGAATCGAATCATGAATCATGAATTGAATCAAGAATCATGAAATGATTAATGAATTGAATCATGAATCGAATCATGAATTGAATCATGTATCATGAATTGAATCATGAATCATGAATTATGAATCTAATCATGAATCATGAATCATGAATCATGAATTGAATCATGAAATGAATCATGAATTGAATCATGAATTGAATCATGAATCATGAATCGAATCATGAATCATGAATTGAATCATGAATCATGAATTGAATCATGAATCATGAATTATGAATCTAATCATGAATCATAAATTGAATCATGAATCATGAATTGAATCATGAATTGAATCATGAATCATGAATCGAATCATGAATTAAATCATGAATCATGAAATTAATCATGAATTGAATCATAAATTGAAGCATGAATCATGAATTGAATCATAAATTGAATCATGAATCATGAATTGAATCATGAACCATGAATCATGAATCATGAATTGAATCATGAATCGAATCATGAATCATTAATCATGAATCATGAATCGAATCTTGAATCATGAATCGAATCATGAATCATGAATTGAATCATGGATTGAATCACGAATCATGAATCGTGAATTAAATCATGAATCATGAATCATGAATCGAATCATGAATAATGAATCATCAATCATGAATCGAATCTTGAATCATGAATCGAATCATGAATCCTGAATTGAATCATGAATCATGAATCATGACTCGAATCATGAATCATGAATCGAATCATGAATCATGAATTAAATCATGAATTGAATCATGAATCATGAATCATGAAATGAATCATGAATCATGAATTCAATCATGAATCGAATCATGAATCGTGAATCGAATCATGAATCATGAATTAAATCATTAATCATGAATTGTATCATGAAATGAATCATGAATTGAATCATGAATCATGAATCGAATCATGAATCATGAATTGAATCATGAATTGAATCATGAATCATAAATCATGAAATTAATCATGAATTAAATCATGAAATAAATCATGAATCATGAATTGAATCATGAATTATGAAATGAATCATTAATTGATTCATGAATTGAATGATGAATCATGAATTGAATTATGAATCATGAATCGAATCATGAATCATGAATCGTGAATCGTGAATTGAATCATGAATCATGAATTGAATCATGAATCATGAATTATGAATCTTTTCATGAATCATGAATCATGAATCATGAATCGAATCATGAATCATGAATCGAATCATGAATTGAATCATGAATCATGAATTGAATCATGAATCATGAATTATAAATCATGAATCAAATCATGAATCATGAATCATGAATTGAATCATGAATCATGAATCATGAAATGAATCATGAATCATGAATTCAATCATGAATCGAATCATGAATCGTGAATCGAATCATGAATCATGAATTAAATCATTAATCATGAATTGTATCATGAAATGAATCATGAATTGAATCATGAATCATGAATCGAATCATGAATCATGAATTGAATCATGAATTGAATCATGAATCATAAATCATGAAATTAATCATGAATTAAATCATGAAATAAATCATGAATCATGAATTGAATCATGAATTATGAAATGAATCATTAATTGATTCATGAATTGAATGATGAATCATGAATTGAATTATGAATCATGAATCGAATCATGAATCATGAATCGTGAATCGTGAATTGAATCATGAATCATGAATTGAATCATGAATCATGAATTATGAATCTTTTCATGAATCATGAATCATGAATCATGAATCGAATCATGAATCATGAATCGAATCATGAATTGAATCATGAATCATGAATTGAATCATGAATCATGAATTATAAATCATGAATCAAATCATGAATCATGAATCATGAATTGAATCATGAATCATGAATTGAAACATGATATGAATCATGAATCATGAATCATGAAATGAATCATGAATTAAATCATGAAATGAATCATGAATCATGAATTATGAAATGAATCATGAACTGAATCATGAATTGAGTCACGAATCATGAATTGAATTATGAATCATGAATTGAATCATGAATCATGAATCATGACTCGAATCATGAATCATGAATCGAATCATGAATCATGAATTAAATCATGAATTGAATTATGAATCATGAATCGAATCATGAATCATGAATCATGAATCATGAATTGAATCATGAATTGAATTATAAATCATGAATCATGAATTATGAATTGAATCATAAATCATGAATCATGAACTAAATCATGAATTGAATCATGAATCATGAAATGAATCATGGATCGAATCATGAATCATGAATCGAATCATGAATCGAATCATGAATTATGAATTGAATCATGAATTGAATCATGAATCATGAATCATGAAATGAATCATGAATTGTGAATCGAATCATGAATCATGAATCGAATCATGAATCATGAATTGAATCAAGAATCATGAAATGATTAATGAATTGAATCATGAATCGAATCATGAATTGAATCATGTATCATGAATTGAATCATGAATCATGAATTATGAATCTAATCATGAATCATAAATCATGAATCATGAATTGAATCATGAAATGAATCATGAATTGAATCATGAATTGAATCATGAATCATGAATCGAATCATGAATCATGAATTGAATCATGAATCATGAATTGAATCATGAATCATGAATTATGAATCTAATCATGAATCATAACTTGAATCATGAATCATGAATTGAATCATGAATCATGAAATTAATCATGAATTGAATCATAAATTGAAGCATGAATCATGAATTGAATCATAAATTGAATCATGAATCATGAATTGAATCATGAACCATGAATCATGAATCATGAATTGAATCATGAATCGAATCATGAATCATTAATCATGAATCATGAATCGAATCTTGAATCATGAATCGAATCATGAATCATGAATTGAATCATGGATTGAATCACGAATCGTGAATTAAATCATGAATCATGAATCATGAATCGAATCATGAATAATGAATCATGAATCATGAATCGAATCTTGAATCATGAATCGAATCATGAATCATGAATTGAATCATGAATTGAATCATGAATCATAAAAAAATCATGAATCATGAATTAAATCATGAATCTTGAATCGAATCATGAATCATGAATCGAATCATGAATCATGAATTGAATCATGAATCATTAATTGAATCATGATTAATGAACTGAATCATGAATTGAATCATGAATCATGATTCATGAATTGAATCATGAATCTTGAATCGAATCATGAATCATGAATCGAATCATGAATCATGAATTGAATCATGAATCATGAATTGAATCATTAAATGAATCATGAATTGAATCATGAATCATGAATCGAATCATGAATCATGAATCGAATAATGAATCATGAATTGAATCATGAATCATGAATCGAATCATGAATCATGAATTGAATCATGAATCATGAATCATGAATCATGAATCATGAATAAAATCATTAATCATGAATCGTGAATTGAATCATGAATCATGAACTGAATCATTAAATGAATCATGAATTGAATCATGAATCATGAATCGAATCATGAATCATGAATCGAATCATGAATCATGAATTGAATCATGAATCATGAATCGAATCATGAATCATGAATTGAATCATGAATCATGAATCATGAATCATGAATCATGAATAAAATCATTAATCATGAATCGTGAATTAAATCATGAATCATGAACTAAATCATGAATTGAATCATGAAATGAATCTTGAATCATGAATCGAATCATGAATCATGAATCGAATCATGAATTGAATCATGAATCATGAATTGAATCATGAATCATGAATTATAAATCATGAATCAAATCATGGTTCATGAATCATGAATGAATCATGAATCATGAATTGAAACATGAATTGAATCATGAATCATGAAATGAATCATGAATTAAATCATGAAATGAATCATGAATCATGAATTGAATCATGAATTATGAAATGAATCATGAATTGAATCATGAATTGAATCATGAATCATGAATTGAATTATGAATCATGAATTGAATCATGAATCATAGATTATGAATCTAATCATGAATCCTGAATTGAATCATGAATCATGAATCATGACTCGAATCATGAATCATGAATCGAATGATGAATCATGAATTGAATCATGAATCATAGATTATGAATCTAATCATGAATCCTGAATTGAATCATGAATCATGAATCATGACTCGAATCATGAATCATGAATCGAATGATGAATCATGACTCGAATCATGAATCATGAATCGAATCATGAATCATGAATTAAATCATGAATTGAATTATGAATCATGAATCGAATCATGAATCATGAATCATGAATCATGAATTGAATCATGAATTGAATTATAAATCATGAATCATGAATTATGAATTGAATCATAAATCATGAATCATGAACTAAATCATGAATTGAATCATGAATCATGAAATGAATCATGGATCGAATCATGAATCATGAATCGAATCATGAATCGAATCATGAATTATGAATTGAATCATGAATTGAATCATGAATCATGAATCATGAAATGAATCATGAATTGTGAATCGAATCATGAATCATGAATCGAATCATGAATCATGAATTGAATCAAGAATCATGAAATGATTAATGAATTGAATCATGAATCGAATCATGAATTGAATCATGTATCATGAATTGAATCATGAATCATGAATTATGAATCTAATCATGAATCATAAATCATGAATCATGAATTGAATCATGAAATGAATCATGAATTGAATCATGAATTGAATCATGAATCATGAATCGAATCATGATACATGAATTGAATCATGAATCATGAATTGAATCATGAATCATGAATTATGAATCTAATCATGAATCATAAATTGAATCATGAATTATGAATTGAATCATGAATTGAATCATGAATCATGAATCGAATCATGAATTAAATCATGAATCATGAAATTAATCATGAATTGAATCATAAATTGAAGCATGAATCATGAATTGAATCATAAATTGAATAATGAATCATGAATTGAATCATGAACCATGAATCATGAATCATGAATTGAATCATGAATCGAATCATGAATCATTAATCATGAATCATGAATCGAATCTTGAATCATGAATCGAATCATGAATCATGAATTGAATCATGGATTGAATCACGAATCGTGAATTAAATCATGAATCATGAATCATGAATCGAATCATGAATAATGAATCATGAATCATGAATCGAATCTTGAATCATGAATCGAATCATGAATCATGAATTGAATCATGAATTGAATCATGAATCATAAAAAAATCATGAATCATGAATTAAATCATGAATCTTGAATCGAATCATGAATCATGAATCGAATCATGAATCATGAATTGAATCATGAATCATTAATTGAATCATGATTAATGAACTGAATCATGAATTGAATCATGAATCATGATTCATGAATTGAATCATGAATCTTGAATCGAATCATGAATCATGAATCGAATCATGAATCATGAATCGAATCATGAATCATGAATTGAATCATGAATCATGAATTGAATCATTAAATGAATCATGAATTGAATCATGAATCATGAATCGAATCATGAATCATGAATCGAATCATGAATCATGAATTGAATCATGAATCATGAATCGAATCATGAATCATGAATTGAATCATGAATCATGAATCATGAATCATGAATCATGAATAAAATCATTAATCATGAATCGTGAATTGAATCATGAATCATGAACTGAATCATTAAATGAATCATGAATTGAATCATTAATCATGAATCGAATCATGAATCATGAATCGAATCATGAATCATGAATTGAATCATGAATCATGAATCGAATCATGAATCATGAATTGAATCATGAATCATGAATCATGAATCATGAATCATGAATAAAATCATTAATCATGAATCGTGAATTGAATCATGAATCATGAACTGAATCATGAATTGAATCATGAAATGAATCTTGAATCATGAATCGAATCATGAATCATGAATCGAATCATGAATTGAATCATGAATCATGAATTGAATCATGAATCATGAATTATAAATCATGAATCAAATCATGGTTCATGAATCATGAATTGAATCATGAATCATGAATTGAAACATGAATTGAATCATGAATCATGAATCATGAAATGAATCATGAATTAAATCATGAAATGAATCATGAATCATGAATTGAATCATGAATTATGAAATGAATCATGAATTGAATCATGAATTGAATCATGAATCATGAATTGAATTATGAATCATGAATTGAATCATGAATCATAGATTATGAATCTAATCATGAATCCTGAATTGAATCATGAATCATGAATCATGACTCGAATCATGAATCATGAATCGAATGATGAATCATGAATTGAATCATGAATCATAGATTATGAATCTAATCATGAATCCTGAATTGAATCATGAATCATGAATCATGACTCGAATCATGAATCATGAATCGAATGATGAATCATGAATTGAATTATGAATCATGAATTATAAATCATGAATCATGAATTGAATCATGAATCTTGAATCATGAATTGAATCATGAATCATGAATCGAATTATGAATCAGGAATTGAATCATGAATCATGAATCATGAATCATGAATCGAATCATGAATCATGAATCATAAATTAAATCATTATACATGAACTGAATCATGAATTGAATCATGAATCATGAATCATGAAATGAATCATGAATCATGAATTCAATCATGAATCGAATCATGAATCGTGAATCGAATCATGAATCATGAATTGAATCATAAATCATGAATTGTATCATGAAATGAATCATGAATTGAATCATGAATCATGAATCGAATCATGAATCATGAATTGAAACATGAATCATGAATTGAATCATGAATCATGAATTGAATCATGAATCATAAATCATGAAATGAATCATGAATTAAATCATGAAATAAATCATGAATCATGAATTAAATCATGAATTATGAAATGAATCATTAATTGATTAATGAATTGAATGATGAATCATGAATTGAATCATGAATCATGATTCGTGAATTGAATCATGAATCATGAATCGTGAATTGAATCATGAATCATGAATTGAATCATGAATCATGAATTATGAATCTTTTCATGAATCATGAATCATGAATCGAATCATGAATCATGAATCGAATCATGAATTGAATCATGAATCATGAATTGAATCATGAATCATGAATTATAAATCATGAATCAAATCATGATTCATGAATCATGAATTGAATTATGAATCATGAATTGAAACATGAATTGAATCATGAATTGAGTCATGAATCATGAATTGAATCATGAATCATGAATCGAATCATGAATAATGAATTAAATCATGAATTGAATCATGAATAATGAATCATGAAATGAATCATGAATCATGAATTCAATCATGAATCTTATCATGAATCGTGAATCGAATCATGAATCATGAATTAAATCATTAATCATGAATTGTATCATGAAATGAATCATGAATTGAATCATGAATCATGAATCGAATCATGAATCATGAATTGAAACATGAATCATGAATCAAATCATGAATCATGAATCATGAATTGAATCATGAATCATGAATTGAATCATGAATTGAATCATGAATCATAAATCATGAAATGAATCATGAATTAAATCATGAAATAAATCATGAATCATGAATTGAATCATGAATTATGAAATGAATCATTAATTGATTCATGAATTGAATGATGAATCATGAATTGAATTATGAATCATGAATCGAATCATGAATCATGAATCGTGAATCGTGAATTGAATCATGAATCATGAATTGAATCATGAATCATGAATTATGAATCTTTTCATGAATCATGAATCATGAATTCATTCATGAATCATGAATCATGAATCATGAATCGAATCATGAATCATGAATCGAATCATGAATTGAATCATGAATCATGAATCGAATCATGAATCATGAATCGAATCATGAATTGAATCATGAATCATGAATTGAATCATGAATCATGAATTATAAATCATGAATCAAATCATGATTCATGAATCATGAATTGAATCATGAATCATGAATTGAAACATGAATTGAATCATGAATTGAGTCATGAATCATGAATTGAATCATGAATCATGAATCGAATCATGAATAATGAATTAAATCATGAATTGAATCATGAATCATGAAATGAATCATGAATCATGAATTCAATCATGAATCTTATCATGAATCGTGAATCGAATCATGAATCATGAATTAAATCATTAATCATGAATTGTATCATGAAATGAATCATGAATTGAATCATGAATCATGAATCGAATCATGAATCATGAATTGAAACATGAATCATGAATCAAATCATGAATCATGAATCATGAATTGAATCATGAATCATGAATTGAATCATGAATTGAATCATGAATCATAAATCATGAAATGAATCATGAATTAAATCATGAAATAAATCATGAATCATGAATTGAATCATGAATTATGAAATGAATCATTAATTGATTCATGAATTGAATGATGAATCATGAATTGAATTATGAATCATGAATCGAATCATGAATCGTGAATCGTGAATTGAATCATGAATCATGAATTGAATCATGAATCATGAATTATGAATCTTTTCATGAATCATGAATCATGAATTCATTCATGAATCATGAATCATGAATCATGAATCGAATCATGAATCATGAATCGAATCATGAATTGAATCATGAATCATGAATTGAATCATGAATCATGAATTATAAATCATGAATCAAATCATGAATCATGAATCATGAATTGAATCATGAATCATGAATTGAAGCATGATATGAATCATGAATCATGAATCATGAAATGAATCATGAATTAAATCATGAAATGAATCATGAATCATGAATTATGAAATGAATCATGAACTGAATCATGAATTGAGTCATGAATCATGAATTGAATTATGAATCATGAATTGAATCATGAATCATGAATCATGACTCGAATCATGAATCATGAATCGAATCATGAATCATGAATTAAATCATGAATTGAATCATGACTTATAAAAAGAATCATGAATTGAATCATTAATTTAATCATGAATCATGAATTGAATCATGAACCATGAATCACGAATCATGAATTGAATTATGAATCATGAATCGAATCATGAATCATGAATCATGAATTGAATCATGAATTGAATTATAAATCATGAATCATGAATTATGAACTGAATCATAAATCATGAATCATGAACTAAATCATTAATTGAATCATGAATCATGAAATGAATCATGGATCGAATCATGAATCATGAATCGAATCATGAATCGAATCATGAATTATGAATTGAATCATGAATTGAATCATGAATCATGAATCATGAAATGAATCATGAATTGTGAATCGAATTATGAATCATGAATCGAATCATGAATCATGAATTGAATCAAGAATCATGAAATGATTAATGAATTGAATCATGAATCGAATCATGAATTGAATCATGTATCATGAATTGAATCATGAATCATGAATTATGAATCTAATCATGAATCATGAATCATGAATCATGAATTGAATCATGAAATGAATCATGAATTGAATCATGAATTGAATCATGAATCATGAATCGAATCATGAATCATGAATCGAATCATGAATCATGAATTGAATAATGAATCATGAATTGAATCATGAATCATGAATTATGAATCTAATCATGAATCATAAATTGAATCATGAATCATGAATTGAATCATGAATTGAATCATGAATCATGAATCGAATCATGAATTAAATCATGAATCATGAAATTAATCATGAATTGAATCATAAATTGAAGCATGAATCATGAATTGAATCATAAATTGAATCATGAATCATGAATTGAATCATGAACCATGAATCATGAATCATGAATTGAATCATGAATCGAATCATGAATCATTAATCATGAATCATGAATCGAATCTTGAATCATGAATCGAATCATGAATCATGAATTGAATCATGGATTGAATCACGAATCATGAATCGTGAATTAAATCATGAATCATGAATCATGAATCGAATCATGAATAATGAATCATGAATCATGAATCGAATCTTGAATCATGAATCGAATCATGAATCCTGAATTGAATCATGAATCATGAATCATGACTCAAATCATGAATCATGAATCGAATCATGAATCATGAATTAAATCATGAATTGAATCATGAATCATGAATCATGAAATGAATCATGAATCATGAATTCAATCATGAATCGAATCATGAATCGTGAATCGAATCATGAATCATGAATTAAATCATTAATCATGAATTGTATCATGAAATGAATCATGAATTGAATCATGAATCATGAATCGAATCATGAATCATGAATTGAAACATGAATCATGAATCAAATCATGAATCATGAATCATGAATTGAATCATGAATCATGAATTGAATCATGAATTGAATCATGAATCATAAATCATGAAATTAATCATGAATTAAATCATGAAATAAATCATGAATCATGAATTGAATCATGAATTATGAAATGAATCATTAATTGATTCATGAATTGAATGATGAATCATGAATTGAATTATGAATCATGAATCGAATCATGAATCATGAATCGTGAATCGTGAATTGAATCATTAATCATGAATTGAATCATGAATCATGAATTATGAATCTTTTCATGAATCATGAATCATGAATCATGAATCGAATCATGAATCATGAATCGAATCATGAATTGAATCATGAATCATGAATTGAATCATGAATCATGAATTATAAATCATGAATCAAATCATGAATCATGAATCATGAATTGAATCATGAATCATGAATTGAATCATGAATCATGAATTGAAACATGATATGAATCATGAATCATGAATCATGAAATGAATCATGAATTAAATCATGAAATGAATCATGAACTGAATCATGAATTGAGTCATGAATCATGAATTGAATTATGAATCATGAATTGAATCATGAATCATGAATCATGACTCGAATCATGAATCATGAATCGAATCATGAATCATGAATTAAATCATGAATTGAATTATGAATCATGAATCGAATCATGAATCATGAATCATGAATCATGAATTGAATCATGAATTGAATTATAAATCATGAATCATGAATTATGAATTGAATCATAAATCATGAATCATGAACTAAATCATGAATTGAATCATGAATCATGAAATGAATCATGGATCGAATCATGAATCATGAATCGAATCATGAATCGATTCATGAATTATGAATTGAATCATGAATTGAATCATGAATCATGAATCATGAAATGAATCATGAATTGTGAATCGAATCATGAATCATGAATCGAATCATGAATCATGAATTGAATCAAGAATCATGAAATGATTAATGAATTGAATCATAAATCGAATCATGAATTGAATCATGTATCATGAATTGAATCATGAATCATGAATTATGAATCGAATCATGAATCATAAATCATGAATCATGAATTGAATCATGAAATGAATCATGAATTGAATCATGAATTGAATCATGAATCGAATCATGAATCATGAATTGAATCATGAATCATGAATTGAATCATGAATCATGAATTATGAATCTAATCATGAATCATAAATTGAATCATGAATCATGAATTGAATCATGAATTGAATCATGAATCATGAATCGAATCATGAATTAAATCATGAATCATGAAATTAATCATGAATTGAATCATAAATTGAAGCATGAATCATGAATTGAATCATAAATTGAATCATGAATCATGAATTGAATCATGAATCGAATCATGAATCATTAATCATGAATCATGAATCGAATCTTGAATCATGAATCGAATCATGAATCATGAATTGAATCATGGATTGAATCACGAATCATGAATCGTGAATTAAATCATGAATCATGAATCATGAATCGAATCATGAATAATGAATCATGAATCATGAATCGAATCTTGAATCATGAATCGAATCATGAATTGAATCATGAATTGAATCATGAATCATAAAAAAATCATGAATCATGAATTAAATCATGAATCTTGAATCGAATCATGAATCATGAATCGAATCATGAATCATGAATTGAATCATGAATCATTAATTGAATCATGATTAATGAACTGAATCATGAATTGAATCATGAATCATGATTCATGAATTGAATCATGAATCTTGAATCGAATCATGAATCATGAATCGAATCATGAATCATGAATCGAATCATGAATCATGAATTGAATCATGAATCATGAATTGAATCATTAAATGAATCATGAATTGAATCATGAATCATGAATCGAATCATGAATCATGAATCGAATCATGAATCATGAATTGAATCATGAATCATGAATCGAATCATGAATCATGAATTGAATCATGAATCATGAATCATGAATCATGAATCATGAATAAAATCATTAATCATGAATCGTGAATTGAATCATGACTCATGAACTGAATCATGAATTGAATCATGAATCATGAATCATGAAATGAATCTTGAATCATGAATCGAATCATGAATCATGAATCGAAACATGAATTGAATCATGAATCATGAATTGAATCATGAATCATGAATTATAAATCATGAATCAAATCATGGTTCATGAATCATGAATTGAATCATGAATCATGAATTGAAACATGAATTGAATCATGAATCATGAATCATGAAATGAATCATGAATTAAATCATGAAATGAATCATGAATCATGAATTGAATCATGAATTATGAAATGAATCATGAATTGAATCATGAATTGAATCATGAATCATGAATTGAATTATGAATCATGAATTGAATCATGAATCATAGATTATGAATCTAATCATGAATCCTGAATTGAATCATGAATCATGACTCGAATCATGAATCATGAATCGAATGATGAATCATGAATTGAATCATGAATCATAGATTATGAATCTAATCATGAATCCTGAATTGAATCATGAATCATGAATCATGAATTGAATCATGAATCATGAATTATAAATCATGAATCATGAATTGTATCATGAATCTTGAATAATGAATTGAATCATGAATCATGAATCGAATTATGAATCAGGAATTGAATCATGAATCATGAATCATGAATCATGAATCGAATCATGAATCATGAATCATAAATTAAA
Source organism: Mixophyes fleayi (assembly GCF_038048845.1). NCBI lineage: Eukaryota > Metazoa > Chordata > Amphibia > Anura > Limnodynastidae > Mixophyes > Mixophyes fleayi. The sequence goes on along the minus strand of NW_027446265.1, from coordinate 22,495 downwards.
TCATTATACATGAACTGAATCATGAATTGAATCATGAATCATGAATCATGAAATGAATCATGAATCATGAATTCAATCATGAATCGAATCATGAATCGTGAATCGAATCATGAATCATGAATTGAATCATAAATCATGAATTGTATCATGAAATGAATCATGAATTGAATCATGAATCATGAATCGAATCATGAATCATGAATTGAAACATGAATCATGAATTGAATCATGAATCATGAATTGAATCATGAATCATAAATCATGAAATGAATCATGAATTAAATCATGAAATAAATCATGAATCATGAATTAAATCATGAATTATGAAATGAATCATTAATTGATTCATGAATTGAATGATGAATCATGAATTGAATCATGAATCATGATTCGTGAATTGAATCATGAATCATGAATCGTGAATTGAATCATGAATCATGAATTGAATCATGAATCATGAATTATGAATCTTTTCATGAATCATGAATCATGAATCGAATCATGAATCATGAATCGAATCATGAATTGAACCATGAATCATGAATTGAATCATGAATCATGAATTATAAATCATGAATCAAATCATGATTCATGAATCATGAATTGAATCATGAATCATGAATTGAAACATGAATTGAATCATGAATTGAGTCATGAATCATGAATTGAATCATGAATCATGAATCGAATCATGAATAATGAATTAAATCATGAATTGAATCATGAATCATGAATCATGAAATGAATCATGAATCATGAATTCAATCATGAATCTTATCATGAATCGTGAATCGAATCATGAATCATGAATTAAATCATTAATCATGAATTGTATCATGAAATGAATCATGAATTGAATCATGAATCATGAATCGAATCATGAATCATGAATTAAATCATTAATCATGAATTGTATCATGAATTGAATCATGAATTGAATCATGAATCATAAATCATGAAATGAATCATGAATTAAATCATGAAATAAATCATGAATCATGAATTGAATCATGAATTATGAAATGAATCATTAATTGATTCATGAATTGAATGATGAATCATGAATTGAATTATGAATCATGAATCGAATCATGAATCATGAATCGTGAATCGTGAATTGAATCATGAATCATGAATTGAATCATGAATCATGAATTATGAATCTTTTCATGAATCATGAATCATGAATTCATTCATGAATCATGAATCATGAATCATGAATCGAATCATGAATCATGAATCGAATCATGAATTGAATCATCAATCATGAATTGAATCATGAATCATGAATTATAAATCATGAATCAAATCATGAATCATGAATCATGAATTGAATCATGAATCATGAATTGAAACATGATATGAATCATGAATCATGAATCATGAAATGAATCATGAATTAAATCATGAAATGAATCATGAATCATGAATTATGAAATGAATCATGAACTGAATCATGAATTGAGTCATGAATCATTAATTGAATTATGAATCATGAATTGAATCATGAATCATGAATCATGACTCGAATCATGAATCATGAATCGAATCATGAATCATGAATTAAATCATGAATTGAATCATGACTTATAAAAAGAATCATGAATTGAATCATTAATTTAATCATGAATCATGAATTGAATCATGAACCATGAATCACGAATCATGAATTGAATTATGAATCATGAATCGAATCATGAATCATGAATCATGAATTGAATCATGAATTGAATTATAAATCATGAATCATGAATTATGAACTGAATCATAAATCATGAATCATGAACTAAATCATGAATTGAATCATAAATCATGAAATGAATCATGGATCGAATCATGAATCATGAATCGAATCATGAATCGAATCATGAATTATGAATTGAATCATGAATTGAATCATGAATCATGAATTGAATCAAGAATCATGAAATGATTAATGAATTGAATCATGAATCGAATCATGAATTGAATCATGTATCTTGAATTGAATCATGAAATGAATCATGAATTGAATCATGAATTGAATCATGAATCATGAATCGAATCATGAATCATGAATTGAATCATGAATCATGAATTGAATCATGAATCATGAATTATGAATCTAATCATGAATCATAAATTGAATCATGAATCATGAATTGAATCATGAATTGAATCATGAATCATGAACCGAATCATGAATTAAATCATGAATCATGAAATTAATCATGAATTGAATCATAAATTGAAGCATGAATCATGAATTGAATCATAAATTGAATCATGAATCATGAATTGAATCATGAACCATGAATCATGAATCATGAATTGAATCATGAATCGAATCATGAATCATTAATCATGAATCATGAATCGAATCTTGAATCATGAATCGAATCATGAATCATGAATTGAATCATGGATTGAATCACGAATCATGAATCGTGAATTAAATCATGAATCATGAATCATGAATCGAATCATGAATAATGAATCATGAATCATGAATCGAATCTTGAATCATGAATCGAATCATGAATCATGAATTGAATCATGAATTGAATCATGAATCATAAAAAAATCATGAATCATGAATTAAATCATAAATCTTGAATCGAATCATGAATCATGAATCGAATCATGAATCATGAATTGAATCATGAATCATTAATTGAATCATGATTAATGAACTGAATCATGAATTGAATCATGAATCATGAATCATGAATTGAATCATGAATCTTGAATCGAATCATGAATCATGAATCGAATCATGAATCATGAATCGAATCATGAATCATGAATTGAATCATGAATCATGAATTGAATCATTAAATGAATCATGAATTGAATCATGAATCATGAATCGAATCATGAATCATGAATCGAATCATGAATCATGAATTGAATCATGAATCATGAATCGAATCATGAATCATGAATTGAATCATGAATCATGAATCATGAATCATGAATAAAATCATTAATCATGAATCGTGAATTGAATCATGAATCATGAACTGAATCATGAATTGAATCATGAATCATGAATCATGAAATGAATCTTGAATATTGAATCGAATCATGAATCATGAATCGAATCATGAATTGAATCATGAATCATGAATTGAATCATGAATCATGAATTATTAATCATGAATCATGAATTATAAATCATGAATCAAATCATGGTTCATGAATCATGAATTGAATCATGAATCATGAATTGAAACATGAATTGAATCATGAATTATGAATCATGAAATGAATCATGAATTAAATCATGAAATGAATCATGAATCATGAATTGAATCATGAATTATGAAATGAATCATGAATTGAATCATGAATTGAATCATGAATCATGTATTGAATTATGAATCATGAATTGAATCATGAATCATAGATTATGAATCTAATCATGAATCCTGAATTGAATCATGAATCATGAATCATGACTCGAATCATGAATCATGAATCGAATGATGAATCATGAATTGAATCATGAATTGAATCATGAATCATGAATCATGAAATGAATCATGAATCATGAATTCAATCATGAATCGAATCATGAATTGTGAATCGAATCATGAATCAGGAATTGAATCATGAATCATGAATCATGAATCATGAATTATAAATCATGAATCATGAATTGAATCATGAATCATGAATAATGAATTGAATCATGAATTGAATCATGAATCAGGAATCGAATTATGAATCAGGAATTGAATCATGAATCATGAATCATGAATCATGAATCATAAATCGAATCATGAATCATGAATCATAAATTGAATCATTAATCATGAACTGAATCATGAATTGAATCATGAATCATGAATCATGAATCATGAATCATGAAATGAATCATGAATTCAATCATGAATTGAATAATGAATCGTGAATCGAATCATGAATCATTAATTGAATCATGAATAATGAATTGTATCATAAAATGAATCATGAATTGAATCATGAATCATGAAATGAATCATGAATCATGAAATGAATCATGAATCATGAATCATGAATTCAATCATGAATTGAATCATGAATCGTGAATAGAATCATGAATCATGAATTGAATCATGAATCATGAATTGTATCATGAAATGAATCATGAATTGAATCATGAATCATGAATCGAATCATGAATCAGGAATTGAATCATGAATCATGAATCATGAATCATGAATCATGAATTATAAATCATGAATCATGAATTGAATCATGAATCTTGAATCATGAATTGAATCATGAATCATGAATCAAATTATGAATCAGGAATTGAATCATGAATCATGAATCATGAATTGAATCATGAATCATGAATTGTATCATGAAATGAATCATGAATTGAATCATGAATCATGAATCGAATCATGAATCAGGAATTGAATCATGAATCATGAATCATGAATCATGAATTATAAATCATGAATCATGAATTGAATCATGAATCTTGAATCATGAATTGAATCATGAATCATGAATCGAATTATGAATCAGGAATTGAATCATGAATCATGAATCATGAATCATAAATCGAATCATGAATCATTAATCATAAATTGAATCATTAATCATGAACTAAATCATGAATTGAATCATGAATCATGAATCATGAAATGAATCATGAATCATGAATTCAATCATGAATCGAATCATGAATCGTGAATCGAATCATGAATCATGAATTGAATCATAAATCATGAATTGTATCATGAAATGAATCATGAATTGAATCATGAATCATGAATCGAATCATGAATCATGAATTGAAACATGAATTATGAATCAAATCATGAATCATGAATCATGAATTGAATCATGAATTGAATCATGAATCATAAATCATGAAATGAATCATGAATTAAATCATGAAATAAATCATGAATCATGAATTGAATCATGAATTATGAAATGAATCATTAATTGATTCATGAATTGAATGATGAATCATGAATTGAATTATGAATCATGAATCGAATCATGAATCATGATTTGTGAATTGAATCATGAATCATGAATCGTGAATTGAATCATGAATCATGAATCGAATCATGAATCATGAATCGAATCATGAATCATGAATCGAATCATGAATTGAATCATGAATCATGAATTGAATCATGAATCATGAATTATAAATCATGAATCAAATCATGGTTCATGAATCATGAATTGAATCATGAATCATGAATTGAAACATGAATTGAATCATGAATCATGAATCATGAAATGAATCATGAATTAAATTATGAAATGAATCATGAATCATGAATTGAATCATGAATTATGAAATGAATCATGAATTGAATCATGAATTGAGTCATGAATCATGAATTGAATTATGAATCATGAATTGAATCATGAATCATAGATTATGAATCTAATCATGAATCCTGAATTGAATCATGAATCATGAATCATGACTCGAATCATGAATCATGAATCGAATCATGAATCATGAATTAAATCATGAATTGAATCATGAATCATGAATCATGAAATGAATCATGAATCATGAATTCAATCATGAATCGAATCATGAATCGTGAATCGAATCATGAATCATGAATCGAATCATGAATTGAATCATGAATCATGAATTGAATCATGAATCATGAATTATAAATCATGAATCAAATCATGAATCATGAATCATGAATTGAATCATGAATCATGAATTGAAACATGATATGAATCATGAATCATGAATCATGAAATGAATCATTAATTAAATCATGAAATGAATCATGAATCATGAATTATGAAATGAATCATGAAATGAATCATGAATTGAATCATGAATCGAATCATGAATCATGAATTGAATCATGAATCATGAATTGAATCATGAATCATGAATTATGAATCTAATCATGAATCATGAATTGAATCATGAATCATGAATCGAATCATGAATTAAATCATGAATCATGAAATTAATCATGAATTGAATCATAAATTGAAGCATGAATCATGAATTGAATCATAAATTGAATCATGAATCATGAATTGAATTATGAAATGAATCATTAATTAAATCATGAATCATGAATTGAATCATGAACCATGAATCATGAATTGAATCATGAATCGAATCATGAATCATTAATCATGAATCATGAATCGAATCTTGAATCATGAATCGAATCATGAATCATGAATTGAATCATGGATTGAATCACGAATCATGAATCGTGAATTAAATCATGAATCATGAATCATGAATCGAATCATGAATAATGAATCATGAATCATGAATCGAATCTTGAATCATGAATCGAATCATGAATCATGAATTGAATCATGAATTGAATCATGAATCATAAAAAAATCATGAATCATGAATTAAATCATGAATCTTGAATCGAATCATGAATCATGAATCGAATCATGAATCATGAATTGAATCATGAATCACTAATTGAATCATGGTTAATGAACTGAATCATGAATTGAATCATGAATCTTGAATCGAATCATGAATCATGAATCGAATCATGAATCATGAATTGAATCATGAATCATGAATTTAATCATTAAATGAATCATGAATTGAATCATGAATCATGAATCGAATCATGAATCATGAATCGAATCATGAATCATGAATTGAATCATGAATCATGAATCGAATCATGAATCATGAATTGAATCATGAATCATGAATCATGAATCATGAATAAAATCATGAATCATGAATCGTGAATTGAATCATGAATCATGAACTGAATCATGAATTGAATCATGAATCATGAATCATGAAATGAATCTTGAATCATGAATCGAATCATGAATCATGAATCGAATCATGAAATAAATCATGAATTGAATCATGAATCATGAATCGAATGCATGAATCATGAATTGAATCATTAATCATGAATCGAATCATGAATCATGAATCGAATCATGAATCGAATCATGAATCATGAATTGAAACATGAATCATGAATCAAATCATGAATCATGAATCATGAATTGAATCATGAATCATGAATTGAATCATGAATTGAATCATGAATCATAAATCATGAAATGAATCATGAATTAAATCATGAAATAAATCATGAATCATGAATTGAATCATGAATTATGAAATGAATTATTAATTGATTCATAAATTGAATGATGAATCATGAATTGAATTATGAATCATGAATCGAATCATGAATCATGAATCGTGAAATGAATAATGAATCGTGAATTGAATCATGAATCATGAATTGAATCATGAATCATGAATTATGAATCTTTTCATGAATCATGAATCATGAATTCATTCATGAATCATGAATCATGAATCATGAATCGAATCATGAATCATGAATCGAATCATGAATTCATTCATGAATCATGAATCATGAATCATGAATCGAATCATGAATCATGAATCGAATCATGAATTGAATCATGAATCGAATCATGAATTGAATCATGAATCATGAATTAAATCATGAATCATGAATTATAAATCATGAATCAAATCATGAATCATGAATCATGAATTGAATCATGAATCATGAATTGAAACATGAATTGAATCATGAATCATGAATCATTAAATGAATCATGAATTAAATCATGAATCATGAATTATAAATCATGAATCAAATCATGAATCATGAATCATGAATTGAATCATGAATCATGAATTGAAACATGAATTGAATCATGAATCATGAATCATTAAATGAATCATGAATTAAATCATGAAATGAATCATGAATCATGAATTGAATCATGAATTATGAAATGAATCATGAATTGAATCATGAATTGAGTCATGAATCATGAATTGAATTATGAATCATGAATTGAATCATGAATCATAGATTATGAATCTAATCATGAATCATGAATTAAATCATGAATCATGAATCATGACTCGAATCATGAATCATGAATCGAATCATGAATCATGAATTGAATCATGAATTGAATCATGAATCATAAAAAGAATCATGAATTGAATCATTAATTTAATCATGAATCATGAATTGAATCATGAATTGAATCATGAATCATAAAAAGAATCATGAATTGAATCATTAATTTAATCATGAATCATGAATTGAATCATGAACCATGAATCACGAATCATGAATTGAATCATGAATTATGAATTGAATCATAAATCATGAATCATGAACTAAATCATGAATTGAATCATGAATCATGAAATGAATCATGGATCGAATCATGAATCATGAATCGAATCATGAATCGAATCATGAATCATGAATTGAATCATGAATTGAATCATGAATCATGAATCATGAATCATGAAATGAATCATGAATTGTGAATCGAATCATGAATCTTGAATCGAATCATGAATCATAATTTGAATCATGAATCATGAATTGAATCAAGAATCATGAAATGATTAATGAATTGAATCATGAATCGAATCATGAATTGAATCATGAATCATGAATTGAATCATGAATCATGAATTATGAATCTAATCATGAATCATGAATCATGAATCATGAATTAAATCATGAAATGAATCATGAATTGAAACATGAATTGAATCATGAATCATGAATCGATTCATGAATCATGAATTGAATCATGAATCATGAATTGAATCATGAATCATGAATTATGAATCTAATCATGAATCATGAATTGAATCATGAATCATGAATCATGAATCATGAATTGAATCATGAATCATGAATCGAATCATGAATCATGAATTGAATCATGAATTGAATCATAAATCATAAAAAAATCATGAATCATGAATTAAATCATGAATCTTGAATCGAATCATGAATCATGAATCGAATCATGAATCATGAATTGAATCATGAATCATTAATTGAATCATGATTAATGAACTCAATCATGAATTGAATCATGAATCTTGAATCGAATCATGAATCATGAATCGAATCATGAATCATGAATCGAATCATGAATCATGAATTTAATCATGAATCATGAATTGAATCATTAAATGAATCATGAATTGAATAATGAATCATGAATCGAATCATGAATCATGAATCGAATCATGAATCATGAATTGAATCATGAATCATGAATCGAATCATGAATCATGAATTGAATCATGAATCATGAATCATGAATCATGAATAAAATCATGAATCATGAATCGTGAATTGAATCATGAATCATGAACTGAATCATGAATTGAATCATGAATCATGAATCATGAAATGTATCTTGAATCATGAATCGAATCATGAATCATGAATCGAATCATGAAATAAATCATGAATTGAATCATGAATCATGAATCGAACGCATGAATCATGAATTGAATCATTAATCATGAATTGTATCATGAAATGAATCATGAATTGAATCATGAATCATGAATCGAATCATGAATCATGAATTGAAACATGAATCATGAATCAAATCATGAATCATGAATCATGAATTGAATCATGAATCATGAATTGAATCATGAATTGAATCATGAATCATAAATCATGAAATGAATCATGAATTAAATCATGAAATAAATCATGAATCATGAATTGAATCATGAATTATGAAATGAATTATTAATTGATTCATAAATTGAATGATGAATCATGAATTGAGATATGAATCATGAATCGAATCATGAATCATGAATCGTGAAATGAATCATGAATCGTGAATTGAATCATAAATCATGAATTGAATCATGAATCATGAATTATGAATCTTTTCATGAATCATGAATCATGAATTCATTCATGAATCATGAATCGAATCATGAATCATGAATCGAATCATGAATTGAATCATGAATCATGAATTAAATCATGAATCATGAATTATAAATCATGAATCAAATCATGAATCATGAATCATGAATTGAATCATGAATCATGAATTGAAACATGAATTGAATCATGAATCATGAATCATGAAATGAATCATGAATTGAATCATGAATTGAGTCATGAATCATGAATTGAATTATGAATCATGAATTGAATCATGAATCATAGATTATGAATCTAATCATGAATCATGAATTGAATCATGAATCATGAATCATGGCTCGAATCATGAATCATGAATCGAATCATGAATCATGAATTGAATCATGAATTCAATCATGAATCATAAAAAGAATCATGAATTGAATCATTAATTTAATCATGAATCATGAATTGAATCATGAATTGAATCATGAATCATAAAAAGAATCATGAATTGAATCATTAATTTAATCATGAATCATGAATTGAATCATGAACCATGAATCACGAATCATGAATTGAATTATGAATCATGAATCGAATCATGAATCATGAATTGAATCATGAATTGAATTATAAATCATGAATCATGAATTATGAATTAAATCATAAATCATGAATCATGAACTAAATCATGAATTGAATCATGAATCATGAAATGAATCATGGATCGAATCATGAATCATGAATCGAATCATGAATCGAATCATGAATCATGAATTGAATCATGAATTGAATCATGAATCATGAATCATGAATCATGAATCATGAAATGAATCATGAATTGTGAATCGAATCATGAATCATGAATCGAATCATGAATCATAATTCGAATCATGAATCATGAATTGAATCAAGAATCATGAAATGATTAATGAATTGAATCATGAATCGAATCATGAATTGAATCATGAATCATGAATTGAATCATGAATCATGAATTATGAATCTAATCATGAATCATGAATCATGAATTGAATCATGAAATGAATCATGAATTGAATCATGAATTGAATCATGAATCATAAATCGAATCATGAATCATGAATTGAATCATGAATCATGAATTGAATCATGAATCATGAATTATGAATCTAATCATGAATCATGAATTGAATCATGAATCATGAATCATGAATCATGAATTGAATCATGAATCATAAATTGAATCATGAATCATGAAATTAATCATGAATTGAATCATAAATTGAATCATGAATCATGAATTGAATCATAAATTGAATCATGAATCATGAATTGAATCATGAACCATGAATCATGAATCATGAATTGAATCATGAATCATGAATCGAATCATGAATCATTAATCATGAATCATGAATCGAATCTTGAATCATGAATCGAATCATGAATCGAATCTTGAATCATGAATCAAATCATGAATCATGAATCATGAATTGAATCATGAATCATAAATTGAATCATGAATTATGAATTGAATCATGAATTGAATCATGAATCATGAATCGAATCATGAATTAAATCATGAATCATGAAATTAATCATGAATTGAATCATAAATTGAATCATGAATCATGAATTGAATCATATATTGAATCATGAATCATGAATTGAATCATGAAATGAATCATTAATTAAATCATGAATCATGAATTGAATCATGAACCATGAATCATGAATCATGAATTGAATCATGAATCATGAATTGAATCATGAATCATGAGTCGAATCTTGAATCATGAATTGAATCATGAATCGTGAATTAAATCATGAATCATGAATCATGAATCGAATCATGAATCATGAATCATGAATTATGAATCGAATCTTGAAACATGAATCGAAACATGAATAATGAATTGAATCATGAATTGAATCATGAATCGTAAAAAAATCATGAATCATGAATTAAATCATGAATCTTGAATCGAATCATGAATCATGAATCGAATCATGAATCATGAATTGAATCATGAATCATTAATTGAATCATGATTAATGAACTGAATCATGAATTGAATCATGAATCATGAATTGAATCATGAATCATGAATCGAATCATGAATCATGAATCGAATCATGAATCATGAATTGAATCATGAATCATGAATTGAATCATTAAATGAATCATGAATTGAATCATGAATCATGAATTGAATCATGAATCGAATCATGAATCATGAATTGAATCATGAATCATGAATCATGAATCATGAATCATGAATCATAAATAAAATCATGAATCATGAATCGTTAATTGAATCATGAATCATGAACTGAATCATGAATTGAATCATGAATCATGAATCATGAAATGAATCTTGAATCATGAATCGAATCATGAATCATGAATCGAATCATGAAATAAATCATGAATTGAATCATGAATCATGAATCGAACGCATGAATCATGAATTGAATCATGAATCATGAATCATGAATTGAATCATGAATCATGAATCATGAATTGAATCATGAATAATGAATCAAATCATAAATCATGAATTAAATCATGAATCCCTAATCGAATCATGAATCATGAATCGAATCATGAATCATGAATCTTGAATTGAATCATGAATCATGAATTCAATCATGAATTCAATCATGAATCATGAATCAAATCATGATTCATGAATAGCATCATGAATCATGAATCGAATCATGAATCGTGAATTGAATCATGAATCATGAATTGAATCATGAATCATGAATCGTGAATTGAATCATGAATCATGAACTGAATCATGAATTGAATCATGAATCATGAATCGAACGCATGAATCATGAATTGAATCATGAATCATGAATCATGAATCATGAATTGAATCATGAATCATGAATCATGAATTGAATCATGAATAATGAATCGAATTATGAATCATGAATTAAATCATGAATCCCTAATCGACTCATGAATCATGAATCGAATCATGAATCATGAATTGAATCATGAATCATGAATCATAAAATATTCATGAATTTAATAATAAAATGAATTATGAATCATTAATTGAATCATGAATCATGAGTCATGAATCTTAATTTAAATCATGAATTGAATCATGAATTAAATCATGAATCATGAATCATGAATCATGAATCGAATCATAAATCATGAATCATGAATTGAATCATGAATCATGAATCGAATCATGAATTATGAATCATTAATTGAATCATGAATCCTGAATCATGAATCTTAATTTGAATCATAAATCATGAATTATGAATTGAATCATGAATCATGAACTGAATCATGAATTGAATCATGAATCATGAATCATGAATTGAATCATGAATCATGAATCGAATCATGAATCGTGAATTGAATCATGAATCATGAATCAAATCATGAATCAAGAATCGTGAATTGAATCATGAATCATGAACTGAATCATGAATTGAATCATGAATCATGAATCGAACGCATGAATCATGAATTGAATCATGAATCATGAATCATGAATCATGAATTGAATCATGAATCATGAATCATGAATTGAATCATGAATAATGAATCGAATCATGAATCATGAATCGAATCATGAATCATGAATTGAATCATGAATCATGAATCATAAAATAATCATGAATTTAATCATAAAATGAATTATGAATCATTAATTGAATCATGAATCATGAATCATGAATCTTAATTTAAATCATGAATTGAATCATGAATTAAATCATGATTCATGAATCATGAATCATGAATCGAATCATGAATCATGAATCATGAATAGAATCATGAATCATGAATCGAATCATGAATTATGAATCATTAATTGAATCATGAATCCTGAATCATGAATCTTAATTTGAATCATAAATCATGAATTATGAATTGAATCATGAATCATGAACTGAATCATGAATTGAATCATGAATCATGAATCATGAATTGAATCATGAATCATGAATCAAATAATGAATCATGAATCGAATCATGAATCATGAATTGAATCATGAATCATGAATTGAATCATGAAATGAATCATTAATTAAATCATGAATCATGAATCGAATCATGAATCATGAATTGAATCATGAATCATGAATCACGAATCATGAATCATGAATCACGAATCATGAATCAAATAATAAATCATGAATCATGAATTGAATCATGAATCATGAATTGAATCATGAATTGAATCATGAAATGAATCATGAATCATGAATTGAATCATAAATCATTAATCATGAATTTAATCATGAATCATGAACTAAATCATGAATTGAAGCATGAATCATGAATCATGAATCGAATCATGAATCATGAATCGTGAATTGAATCATGAATCATGAATCGAACGCATGAATCATGAATTGAATCATGAATCATGAATCATGAATCATGAATTGAATCATGAATCATGAATCATGAATTGAATCATGAATAATGAATCGAATCATGAATCATGAATTAAATCATGAATCATGAATCATGAATCATGAATCGAATCATGAATCTTGAATCATGAATTGAATCATGAATCATGAATCGAATCATGAATTATGAATCATTAATTGAATCATGAATCCTGAATCATGAATCTTAATTTGAATCATAAATCATGAATTATGAATTGAATCATGAATCATGAACTGAATCATGAATTGAATCATGAATCATGAATCATGAATTGAATCATGAATCATGAATCGAATCATGAATCGTGAATTGAATCATGAATCATGAATCGAATCATGAATCAAGAATCGTGAATTGAATCATGAATAATGAATCGAATCATGAATCATGAATCGAATCATGAATCATGAATTGAATCATGAATCATGAATCATAAAATAATCATGAATTTAATCATAAAATGAATTATGAATCATTAATTGAATCATGAATCATGAATCATGAATCTTAATTTAAATAATGAATTGAATCATGAATTAAATCATGATTCATGAATCATGAATCATGAATCGAATCATGAATCATGAATCATGAATAGAATCATGAATCATGAATCGAATCATGAATTATGAATCATTAATTGAATCATGAATCCTGAATCATGAATCTTAATTTGAATCATAAATCATGAATTATGAATTGAATCATGAATCATGAACTGAATCATGAATTGAATCATGAATCATGAATCATGAATTGAATCATGAATCATGAATCAAATAATGAATCATGAATCGAATCATGAATCATGAATTGAATCATGAATCATGAATTGAATCATGAAATGAATCATTAATTAAATCATGAATCATGAATCGAATCATGAATCATGAATTGAATCATGAATCATGAATCACGAATCATGAATCATGAATCACGAATCATGAATCAAATAATAAATCATGAATCATGAATTGAATCATGAATCATGAATTGAATCATGAATTGAATCATGAAATGAATCATGAATCATGAATTGAATCATAAATCATTAATCATGAATTTAATCATGAATCATGAACTAAATCATGAATTGAAGCATGAATCATGAATCATGAATCGAATCATGAATCATGAATCGTGAATTGAATCATGAATCATGAATCGAACGCATGAATCATGAATTGAATCATGAATCATGAATCATGAATCATGAATTGAATCATGAATCATGAATCATGAATTGAATCATGAATAATGAATCGAATCATGAATCATGAATTAAATCATGAATCCCTAATCGACTCATGAATCATGAATCGAATCATGAATCATGAATTGAATCATGTATCATGAATCATAAAATAATCATGAATTTAATCATAAAATGAATTATGAATCATTAATTGAATCATGAATCATGAATCATGAATCTTAATTTGAATCATGAATTGATTCATGAATTAAATCATGAATCATGAATCATGAATCATGAATCGAATCATGAATCATGAATCATGAATCATGAAGTGAATCATGAATCATGAATCGAATCATGAATCATGAATTGAATCATGAATCATGAATCACGAATCATGAATCATGAATCACGAATCATGAATCAAATAATAAATCATGAATCATGAATTGAATCATGAATCATGAATTGAATCATGAATTGAATCATGAATCATGAATCATGAAATGAATCATGAATTAAATCATGAAATGAATCATGAATCATGAATTGAATCATAAATCATTAATCATGAATTGAATCATGAATCATGAACTAAATCATGAATTGAAGCATGAATCATGAATCATGAATCGAATCATGAATCATGAATCGTGAATTGAATCATGAATCATGAATCGAACGCATGAATCATGAATTATGAATTGAATCATGATTTGTGAATCGAATCATGAATTGAATAATGAATCATCAAATGAATCATGAATCAAGAATTGAATCATGAATCATGAATCATGAATTGAATCATGAATCATGAATCATGAATGGAATCATGAATCATGAATCGAATCATGAATCATGAAAGGAATCATGAATTGAATAATGAATCATGAAATGAATCATGAATCATGAATTGAATCATGAATCATGAATCGAATCATGAATTGAATCATGAATCATAAAAAGAATCATGAATTGAATCAATAATTTAATCATGAATCATGAATTGAATCATGAATTGAATCATGAATCATAAAAAGAATCATGAATTGAATCATTAATTTAATCATGAATCATGAATTGAATCATGAACCATGAATCACGAATCATGAATTGAATTATGAATCATGAATCGAATCATGAATCATGAATCATGAATTGAATCATGAATTGAATTATAAATCATGAATCCTGAATTATGAAATGAATCATAAATCATGAATCATGAACTAAATCATGAATTGAATCATGAATCATGAAATGAATCATGGATCGAATCATGAATCATGAATCGAATCATGAATCGAATCATGAATCATGAATTGAATCATGAATTGAATCATGAATCATGAATCATGAATCATGAAATGAATCATGAATTGTGAATCGAATCATGAATCATGAATCGAATCATGAATCATAATTCGAATCATGAATCATGAATTGAATCAAGAATCATGAAATGATTAATGAATTGAATCATGAATCGAATCATGAATTGAATCATGAATCATGAATTGAATCATGAATCATGAATTATTAATCTAATCATGAATCATGAATCATGAATCATGAATTGAACCATGAAATGAATCATGAATTGAATCATGAATTGAATCATGAATCATGAATCGAATTATGAATCATGAATTGAATCATGAATCATGAATTGAATCATGAATCATGAATTATGAATCTAATCATGAATCATGAATTGAATCATGAATCATGAATCATGAATCATGAATTGAATCATGAATCATAAATTGAATCATGAATCATGAATTGAATCATGAATTGAATCATGAATCATGAATCGAATCATGAATTAAATCATGAATCATGAAATTAATCATGAATTGAATCATAAATTGAATCATGAATCATGAATTGAATCATAAATTGAATCATGAATCATGAATTGAATCATGAAATGAATCATTAATTAAATCATGAATCATGAATTGAATAATGAACCATGAATCATGAATCGTGAATTGAATCATGAATCATGAATTGAATCATGAATCATGAATCGAATCATGAATCATTAATCATGAATCATGAATCGAATCTTGAATCATGAATCGAATCATGAATCGAATCTTGAATCATGAATCGAATCATGAATCGAATCTTGAATCATGAATCGAATCATGAATCATGAATCATGAATTGAATCATGAATCATAAATTGAATAATGAATTATGAATTGAATCATGAATCATGAATCGAATCATGAATTAAATCATGAATCATGAAATTAATCATGAATTGAATCATAAATTGAATCATGAATCATGAATTGAATCATAAATTGAATCATGAATCATGAATTGAATCATGAAATGAATCATTAATTAAATCATGAATCATGAATTGAATCATGAACCATGAATCATGAATCATGAATTGAATCATGAATCATGAATTGAATCATGAATCATTAATCATGAACCATGAATCGAATCTTGAATCATGAATCGAATCATGAATCATGAATTGAATCATGGATTGAATCACGAATCATGAATCGTGAATTAAATCATGAATCATGAATCATGAATCGAATCATGAATCATGAATCATGAATCATGAATCGAATCTTGAATCATGAATCGAATCATGAATAATGAATTGAATCATGAATTGAATCATGAATCGTAAAAAAATCATGAATCATGAATTAAATCATGAATCTTGAATCGAATCATGAATCATGAATCGAATCATGAATCATGAATTGAATCATGAATCATTAATTGAATCATGATTAATGAACTGAATCATGAATTAAATCATGAATTGAATCATGAATCATGAATTGAATCATGAATCATGAATCGAATCATGAATCATGAATTGAATCATGAATCATGAATCATGAATCATGAATCATAAATAAAATCATGAATAATGAATCGTGAATTGAATCATGAATCATGAACTGAATCATGAATTGAATCATGAATCATGAATCATGAAATGAATCTTGAATCATGAATCGAATCATGAATCATGAATCGAATCATGAAATAAATCATGAATTGAATCATGAATCATGAATCGAACGCATGAATCATGAATTGAATCATGAATCACGAATCATGAATTGAATCATGAATCATGAATCATGAATTGAATCATGAATAATGAATCGAATAATAAATCTTGAATTAAATCATGAATCCCTAATCGAATCATGAATCATGAATCGAATCATGAATCATGAATCTTGAATTGAATCATGAATCATGAATTCAATCATGAATTCAATCATGAATCATGAATCAAATCATGATTCATGAATAGCATCATGAATCATGAATCGAATCATGAATCGTGAATTGAATCATGAATCATGAACTGAATCATGAATTGAATCATGAATCATGAATCGAACGCATGAATCATGAATTGAATCATGAATCATGAATCATGAATCATGAATCGAATCATGAATCATGAATCGTGAATTGAATCATGAATCATGAACTGAATCATGAATTGAATCATGAATCATGAATCGAACGCATGAATCATGAATTGAATCATGAATCATGAATCATGAATCATGAATTGAATCATGAATCATGAATCATGAATTGAATCATGAATAATGAATCGAATCATGAATCATGAATTAAATCATGAATCCCTAATTGACTCATGAATCATGAATCGAATCATGAATCATGAATTGAATCATGAATCATGAATCATAAAATATTCATGAATTTAATAATAAAATGAATTATGAATCATTAATTGAATCATGAATCATGAGTCATGAATCTTAATTTAAATCATGAATTGAATCATGAATTAAATCATGAATCATAAATCATGAATCATGAATCGAATCATGAATCATGAATCGAATCATGAATCATGAATCATGAATCGAATCATGAATTATGAATCATTAATTGAATCATGAATCCTGAATCATGAATCTTAATTTGAATCATAAATCATGAATTATGAATTGAATCATGAATCATGAACTGAATCATGAATTGAATCATGAATCATGAATCATGAATTGAATCATGAATCATAATTCAAATAATGAATCATGAATCGAATCATGAATCATGAATTGAATCATGAATCATGAATTGAATCATGAAATGAATCATTAATTAAATCATGAATCATGAATCGAATCATGAATCATGAATTGAATCATGAATCATGAATCACGAATCATGAATCAAATCATGAATCATGAATCATGAATTTTATCATGAATCATGAATTGAATCATGAATTGAATCATGAATCATGAATCATGAAATGAATCATGAATTAAATAATGAAATGAATCATGAATCATGAATTGAATCATAAATCATTAATCATGAATTGAATCATGAATCATGAACTAAATCATGAATTGAAGCATGAATCATGAATCATGAATCGAATCATGAATCATGAATCGTGAATTGAATCATGAATCGAACGCATAAATCATGAATTGAATCATGAATCATGAATCATGAATCATGAATTGAATCATGAATCATGAATCATGAATTGAATCATGAATAATGAATCGAATCATGAATCATGAATTAAATCATGAATCCCTAATCGACTCATGAATCTTGAATCGAATCATGAATCATGAATTGAATCATGTATCATGAATCATAAAATAATCATGAATTTAATCATAAAATGAATTATGAATCATTAATTAAATCATGAATCATGAATCATGAATCTTAATTTGAATCATGAATTGATTCATGAATTAAATCATGAATCATGAATCATGAATCATGAATCGAATCATGAATCATGAATCATGAATCATGAAGTGAATCATGAATCATGAAACGAATCATGAATTATGAATTGAATCATGATTTGTGAATCGAATCATGAATTGAATAATGAATCATGAATCATGAATTGAATCATGAATCATGAATCATGAATGGAATCATGAATTATGAATCGAATCATGAATCATGAAAGGAATCATGAATTGAATAATGAATCATGAAATGAATCATGAATCATGAATTAAATCATGAATCATGAATCGAATCATGAATCATGAGTCGAATCATAAATCATGAATTGAATCATGAATCATAATTTGAATCATGAATCGTGAATTGAATTGAGAATCATGAATCATGAATCATGAATTGAATCATGTGTTAAATCATGAATCATAAATCATGAATCATGAATTGAATCATGATTTGAATCATGAATCATTAATTGAATCATGAATCATTAATCGAATCATGAATCATGAATCGAATCATGAATCATGAATTGAATCATGAATTGATTTATGAATCATGAATCATTAATCATTAATCAAATCATGAATCATGAATTGAATCATGAATTAAATCCTGAATTGAATCATGAATCGAATCATGAACCATGAATCATGACATGAATCATGAATCATGAATTGAATCATGAATTGAATCATGAATCATGAATCGAATCATGAATCAGGAATTGAATCATGAATCATGAATCATGAATCATAAATCATAAATCATGAATCGAATTATGAATCATGGATCATGAATTGAATCATGAATCATGAATCATGAAATGCATCATGAATCATGAATTGAATCATGAATCGAAACATGAATCATGAAATGAATCATGAATTAAATCATGAAATGAATCATGAATCATAAATTGAATCATAAATCATTAATCATGAATTGAATCATGAATCATGAACTAAATCATAATTTGAAGCATGAATCATGAATCATGAATTGAATCATGAAATGAATCATGAATCATAATTTGAATCATAAATCATTAATCATGAATTGAATCATGAATCATGAACTAAATCATAATTTGAAGCATGAATCATGAATCATGAATTGAATCATGAATCATGAACTGAATCATGAAATGAATCATGAATCATGAATCATGAAATGAATCATGAATCATGAATTGAATCATGAATCGAATCATGAATCATGAATCGAATCATGAATCATGAATCTTGAATTGAATCATGAATCATGAATTCAATCATGAATTCAATCATGAATCATGAATCAAATCATGATTCATGAATAGCATCATGAATCATGAATCGAATCATGAATCGTGAATTGAATCATGAATCATGAACTGAATCATGAATTGAATCATGAATCATGAATCGAACGCATGAATCATGAATTGAATCATGAATCATGAATCATGAATCATGAATCGAATCATGAATCATGAATCGTGAATTGAATCATGAATCATGAACTGAATCATGAATTGAATCATGAATCATGAATCGAACGCATGAATCATGAATTGAATCATGAATCATGAATCATGAATTATGAATTGAATCATGAATCAAGAATCATGAATTGAATCATGAATAATGAATCGAATCATGAATCATGAATCAAAAAATATTCATGAATTTAATAATAAAATGAATTATGAATCATTAATTGAATCATGAATCATGAGTCATGAATCTTAATTTAAATCATGAATTGAATCATGAATTAAATCATGAATCATAAATCATGAATCATGAATCGAATCATGAATCATGAATCATGAATCGAATCATGAATCATGAATCATGAATCGAATCATCAATTATTTAATCATTAATTGAATCATGAATCCTGAATCATGAATCTTAATTTGAATCATAAATCATGAATTATGAATTGAATCATGAATCATGAACTGAATCATGAATTGAATCATGAATCATGAATCATGAATTGAATCATGAATCATAATTCAAATAATGAATCATGAATCGAATCATGAATCATGAATTGAATCATGAATCATGAATTGAATCATGAAATGAATCATTAATTAAATCATGAATCATGAATCGAATCATGAATCATGAATTGAATCATGAATCATGAATCACGAATCATGAATCAAATCATGAATCATGAATTGAATCATGAATCATGAATTGAATCATGAATTGAATCATGAATCATGAATCATGAAATGAATCATGAATTAAATAATGAAATGAATCATGAATCATGAATTGAATCATAAATCATTAATCATGAATTGAATCATGAATCATGAACTAAATCATGAATTGAAGCATGAATCATGAATCATGAATCGAATCATGAATCATGAATCGTGAATTGAATCATGAATTGAACGCATAAATCATGAATTGAATCATGAATCAT
>NW_027446264.1:0-69004 GCF_038048845.1 Mixophyes fleayi | reverse complement strand
TTGATTCATGATTCAATACATGATTTATGATTCATGATTAAATTCATGATTCATGATTCGATTCATGATTAATGATTGATGATTCATGATCCGATTCATGAATCATGATTCATGATCCAATACATGATTCATGATTCATGATTCAATTCATGATTCATGATTCAATTCATGATTCATGATTCATGATTCAATTCATGATTCAATTCAAGATTCATTTCATGATTCATGATTCAATTCATTATATAATTCATGATTTATTTCATGATTCATGATTTAATTCATGATTCATATCATGATTCATGATTCATATCATGATTCATGATTCATGATTCAATTCATGATTCATGATTCAATTCATGATTCATGATGCAATTCATGATTCACGATTCATGATTCATGATTCAATTCATGATTCATGATTCATGATTCAATTCATGATTTATGATTCATGATTCAATTCATGATTCGATTCATGATTTATGATTCATAATTCAATTCATGATTCATGATTCATTTCATGATTCATTTCATGATTCAAAAATCATGATTCAATTCATGATTCAATACATGATTCAATTCATGATTCATTTCATGATTCATGATAAATGATTCAATTCATGATTCATGATTCAATTCATGATTCATGATTCATGATTCAATTCATGATTCATGATTCATGATTCAATTCATGATTCATGATTCATGATTCAATTCATGATTCATGATTCATTATTCATGATTCAATACATGATTCATGATTCATGATTCGATTCTTGATTCATTATTCATGATTCATAATTCATAATTCAATACATGATTCATGATTCATGATTCAATTCATCATTCATGATTTGATTAATGATTCATGATTGATGATTCATGATTCGATTCATGATTCATGACTCAATACATGACTCATGATTCATTTCATGATTCAATTCATGATCCATGATTCATTTCATGATTCAATTCATGATCCATGATTCATGATTCATAATTCAATTCATGATTCATGATTCAATTCATGATTCATGATTCATGATTCATGATTCAATTCATGATTCATGATTCATGATTCAATTCATGATTCATGATTCATTTCATGATTCAATTCATGATCTATGATTCATGATTCATAATTCAATTCATGATTCATGATTCAATTCATGATTCATGATTCATGATTCGTGATTCAATTCATGATTCATGATTCATGATTCAATTCATGATTCATAATTCATGATTCAATTAATGATTCATGATTTAATTCATGATTCATGATTCAATTCCTGATTCATGATTAATTTCATGATTCATGAATTATGATTCAATTCATGTTTCAATACATGATTCAATTCATTATTCATTTTATGATTCCTGATTTATGATTCAAATTATGATTCAATTCATAACTCATGATTCAATTCATAATTTATGATTTATGATTAATATCATGATTAATAATTCAATTCATGATTCATGATTCGATTCATGATTCATGATTCATGATTCGATTAATGATTCATGATTCGATTCATGATTCATGATTCGATTCATGATTCATGATTCAATACATGAATTATGATTCATGATTAAATTCATGATTCATGATTCGATTCATGATTAATGACTGATGATTCATGATCCGATTCATGAATCATGATTTATGATTCATGATCCAATACATGATTCATGATTCATGATTCAATTGATGATTCATGATTCAATTCATGATTCATGATTCATGATTCAATTCATGATTCAATTCAAGATTCATTTCATGATTCATGATTCAATTCATTATATAATTCATGATTTATTTCATGATTCATGATTTATGATTAATATCATGATTCATGATTCAATTCATGATTCATGATTCAATGCATGATTCATGATTAATAATTCAATTAATGATTCATGATTCGATTCATGATTCATGATTCATGATTCATGATTTGATTCATGATTCATGATTCGATTCATGATTCATGATTCGATTCATGATTCATGATTCAATACATGATTTATGATTCATGATTAAATTCATGATTCATGATTCGATTCATGATTAATGATTGATGATTCATGATCCGATTCATGAATCATGATTCATGATTCATGATCCAATACATGATTCATGATTCATGATTCAATTCATGATTCATGATTCAATTCATGATTCAATTCAAGATTCATTTCATGATTCATGATTCAATTCATTATATAATTCATGATTTATTTCATGATTCATGATTTAATTCATGATTCATATCATGATTCATGATTCATATCATGATTCATGATTCATGATTCAATTCATGATTCATGATTCAATTCATGATTCATGATGCAATTCATGATTCATGATTCATGATTCATGATTCAATTCATGATTCATGATTCATTATTCAATTCATGATTTATGATTCATGATTCAATTCATGATTCATGATTCGATTCATGATTTATGATTCATAATTCAATTCATGATTCATGATTCATTTCATGATTCATGATTCATGATTAGATTCATGATTCAATTCATGATTCATGATTCGGTACATGATTCATGATTCATGATTCAATTCATGATTCATAATTCGATTCATGATTCATGATTCAATTCATGATTCAATTCAAGATTCATTTCATGATTCATGATTCAATTCATAATTCAATTTATGATTCATTTCATGATTCATGATTCATGATTAGATTCATGATTCATGATTCAATTCATGATTCATGATCCGATTCATGATTCATGATTCATGATTCGATTCTTGATTCATGATTCATGATTCAATTCATGATTCATGATTCATTTCATGATTCATTTCATGATTCAAAAATCATGATTCAATTCATGATTCAATACATGATTCAATTCATGATTCATTTCATGATTCATGATAAATGATTCAATTCATGATTCATGATTCAATTCATGATTCATGATTCATGATTCAATTCATGATTCATGATTCATGATTCAATTCATGATTCATGATTCATGATTCGATTCTTGATTCATTATTCATGATTCATAATTCATAATTCAATACATGATTCATGATTCATGATTCAATTCATCATTCATGATTTGATTAATGATTCATGATTGATGATTCATGATTCGATTCATGATTCATGACTCAATACATGACTCATGATTCATTTCATGATTCAATTCATGATCCATGATTCATTTCATGATTCAATTCATGATCCATGATTCATGATTCATAATTCAATTCATGATTCATGATTCAATTCATGATTCATGATTCATGATTCATGATTCAATTCATGATTCATGATTCATGATTCAATTCATGATTCATGATTCATTTCATGATTCAATTCATGATCCATGATTCATGATTCATAATTCAATTCATGATTCATGATTCAATTCATGATTCATAATTCATGTTTCGTGATTCAATTCATGATTCATGATTCATGATTCAATTCATGATTCATAATTCATGATTCAATTAATGATTCATGATTTAATTCATGATTCATGATTCAATTCCTGATTCATGATTAATTTCATGATTCATGAATTATGATTCAATTCATGTTTCAATACATGATTCAATTCATGATTCATTTTATGATTCCTGATTTATGATTCAAATTATGATTCAATTCATAACTCATGATTCAATTCATAATTTATGATTTATGATTAATATCATGATTAATAATTCAATTCATGATACATGATTCGATTCATGATTCATGATTCATGATTCGATTAATGATTCATGATTCGATTCATGATTCATGATTCGATTCATGATTCATGATTCAATACATGAATTATGATTCATGATTAAATTCATGATTCATGATTCGATTCATGATTAATGATTGATGATTCATGATCCGATTCATGAATCATGATTTATGATTCATGATCCAATACATGATTCATGATTCATGATTCAATTGATGATTCATGATTCAATTCATGAATCATGATTCATGATTCAATTCATGATTCAATTCAAGATTCATTTCATGATTCATGATTCAATTCATTATATAATTCATGATTTATTTCATGATTCATGATTCATGATTTAATTCATGATTCATATCATGATTCATGATTCATGATTCAATTCATGATTCATGATTCAATTCATGATTCATGATGCAATTCATGATTCATGATTCAATTCATGATTCATGATTCATGATTCATGATTCAATTCATGATTCATGATTCATGATTCAATTCATGATTTATGATTCATGATTCAATTCATGATTCATGATTCATGATTCATGATTCGATTCATGATTTATGATTCATGATTCAATTCATGATTCATGATGCAATTCATGATTCATGATTCAATTCATGATTCATGATTCATGATTCATGATTCAATTCATGATTCATGATTCAATTCATGATTTATGATTCATAATTCAATTCATGATTCATGATTCATGATTCGATTCATGATTTATGATTCATGATTCAATTCATGATTCATGATTCAATTCATGATTCAATTCATGATTCATGATTCATGATTCATGATTAGATTCATGATTCAATTCATGATTCATGATTCGGTACATGATTCATGATTCATGATTCAATTCATGATTCATGATTCGATTCATGATTCATGATTCATGATTCGATTCTTGATTCATGATTCATGATTCAATTCATGATTCATTTCATAATTCATTTCATGATTCAAAAATCATGATTCAATTCATGATTTAATACATGATTCAATTCATGATTCATTTCATGATTCATGATAAATGATTCAATTCATGATTCA
The DNA here is from genome assembly GCF_038048845.1 of Mixophyes fleayi. Classification (NCBI taxonomy): domain Eukaryota; kingdom Metazoa; phylum Chordata; class Amphibia; order Anura; family Limnodynastidae; genus Mixophyes; species Mixophyes fleayi. Next base: position 64,181 of record NW_027446264.1, on the reverse strand, counting down.
TGATTCAATTCATGATTCATGATTCATGATTCAATTCATGATTCATGATTCAATTCATGATTCATGATTCATGATTCAATTCATGATTCATGATTCATGATTCAATTCATGATTCATGATTCATGATTCAGTACATGATTCATGATTCATGATTCATGATTCATGATTCAATACATGACTCAAGATTCATGATTTAATACATGATTTATGATTCAATTTATGATTCATGATTCATGATTTAATTCATGATTCATGATTCATGATTCAATACATGATTCATGATTTAATTCATGATTCATGATTCAATTCATGAATCATGATTCATGATTCAATTCATGATTTATGATTCATGATTCAATTCATGATTCATGATTCATGATTCATGATTCGATTCATGATTTATGATTCATGATTCAATTCATGATTCATGATGCAATTCATGATTCATGATTCAATTCATGATTCATGATTCATGATTCATGATTCAATTCATGATTCATGATTCAATTCATGATTTATGATTCATAATTCAATTCATGATTCATGATTCATGATTCGATTCATGATTTATGATTCATGATTCAATTCATGATTCATGATTCAATTCATGATTCAATTCATGATTCATGATTCATGATTCATGATTAGATTCATGATTCAATTCATGATTCATGATTCGGTACATGATTCATGATTCATGATTCAATTCATGATTCATGATTCGATTCATGATTCATGATTCATGATTCGATTCTTGATTCATGATTCATGATTCAATTCATGATTCATTTCATAATTCATTTCATGATTCAAAAATCATGATTCAATTCATGATTTAATACATGATTCAATTCATGATTCATTTCATGATTCATGATAAATGATTCAATTCATGATTCATGATTCAATTCATGATTCATGATTCATGATTCAATTCATGATTCATGATTCAATTCATGATTCATGATTCATGATTCAATTCATGATTCATGATTCATGATTCAATTCATGATTCATGATTCATGATTCAGTACATGATTCATGATTCATGATTCATGATTCATGATTCAATACATGACTCAAGATTCATGATTTAATACATGATTTATGATTCAATTTATGATTCATGATTCATGATTTAATTCATGATTCATGATTCATGATTCAATACATGATTCATGATTTAATTCATGATTCATGATTCAATTCATGAATCATGATTCATGATTCAATTCATGATTCATGCTTCAATTCATGATTCAACTCATGATTCATGATTCATGATTCAATACATGATTCATGATTCATGATTCAATTCATGATTCAATTCATGATTCATGATTCATGATTCAATTCATGATTCATGATTCATGATTCAATTCATGATTCATGATTCAATTCATGATTCGATTCATGATTCATGATTTAATACATGATTTATGATTCATGATTAAATTCATGATTCATGATTCAATTCATGATTAATGATTGATGATTCATGATTCAATTCATGATTCATGATTCGATTCATGATTCATGATTCGATTCTTGATTCATGATTCATGATTCAATTCATGATTCATGATTCGATTCATGATTCATGATTCATGATTCGATTCTTGATTCATGATTCATGATTCAATTCATGATTCATGATTCATTTCATGATTTAAAAATCATGATTCAATTCATGATTTAATACATGATTCAATTCATGATTCATTTCATGATTCATGATAAATGATTCAATTCATGATTCATGATTCAATTCATGATTCATGATTCATGATTCAATTCATGATTCATGATTCATGATTCAATTCATGATTCATGATTCATGATTCAATTCATGATTCATGATTCATGATTCAATTCATGATTCATGATTCATGATTTAATTCATGATTCATGATTCATGATTCAATTCATGATTCATGATTCAATTCATGATTCATGATTCATGATTCGATTCTTGATTCATTATTCATGATTCATAATTCATAATTCAATACATGATTCATGATTCATGATTCAATTCATCATTCATGATTTGATTAATGATTCATGATTGATGATTCATGATTCGATTCATGATTCATGACTCAATACATGACTCATGATTCATTTCATGATTCAATTCATGATCCATGATTCATTTCATGATTCAATTCATGATCCATGATTCATGATTCATAATTCAATTCATGATTCATGATTCAATTCATGATTCATGATTCATGATTCATGATTCAATTCATGATTCATGATTCAATTCATGATTCATGATTCATTTCATGATTCAATTCATGATCCATGATTCATGATTCATAATTCAATTCATGATTCATGATTCAATTCATGATTCATGATTCGTGATTCAATTCATGATTCATGATTCATGATTCAATTCATGATTCATAATTCATGATTCAATTAATGATTCATGATTTAATTCATGATTCATGATTCAATTCCTGATTCATGATTAATTTCATGATTCATGAATTATGATTCAATTCATGTTTCAATACATGATTCAATTCATGATTCATTTTATGATTCCTGATTTATGATTCAAATTATGATTCAATTCATAACTCATGATTCAATTTATAATTTATGATTTATGATTAATATCATGATTAATAATTCAATTCATGATACATGATTCGATTCATGATTCATGATTCATGATTCGATTAATGATTCATGATTCGATTCATGATTCATGATTCGATTCATGATTCATGATTCAATACATGAATTATGATTCATGATTAAATTCATGATTCATGATTTGATTCATGATTAATGATTGATGATTCATGATCCGATTCATGAATCATGATTTATGATTCATGATCCAATACATGATTCATGATTCATGATTCAATTGATGATTCATGATTCAATTCATGATTCATGATTCATGATTCAATTCATGATTCAATTCAAGATTCATTTCATGATTCATGATTCAATTCATTATATAATTCATGATTTATTTCATGATTCATGATTCATGATTTAATTCATGATTCATATCATGATTCATGATTCATGATTCAATTCATGATTCATGATTCAATTCATGAATCATGATGCAATTCATGATTCATGATTCAATTCATGATTCATGATTCATGATTCATGATTCAATTCATGATTCATGATTCATGATTCAATTCATGATTTATGATTCATGATTCAATTCATGATTCATGATTCATGATTCATGATTCGATTCATGATTTATGATTCATGATTCAATTCATGATTCATGATGCAATTCATGATTCATGATTCAATTCATGATTCATGATTCATGATTCATGATTCAATTCATGATTCATGATTCAATTCATGATTTATGATTCATAATTCAATTCATGATTCATGATTCATGATTCGATTCATGATTTATGATTCATGATTCAATTCATGATTCATGATTCAATTCATGATTCAATTCATGATTCATGATTCATGATTCATGATTAGATTCATGATTCAATTCATGATTCATGATTCGGTACATGATTCATGATTCATGATTCAATTCATGATTCATGATTCGATTCATGATTCATGATTCATGATTCGATTCTTGATTCATGATTCATGATTCAATTCATGATTCATTTCATAATTCATTTCATGATTCAAAAATCATGATTCAATTCATGATTTAATACATGATTCAATTCATGATTCATTTCATGATTCATGATAAATGATTCAATTCATGATTCATGATTCAATTCATGATTCATGATTCAATTCATGATTCATGATTCATGATTCAATCCATGATTCATGATTCAATTCATGATTCATGATTCATGATTCAGTACATGATTCATGATTCATGATTCATGATTCATGATTTGATTAATGATTCATGATTGATGATTCATGATTCATGATTCAATACATGACTCAAGATTCATGATTTAATACATGATTTATGATTCAATTTATGATTCATGATTCATGATTTAATTCATGATTCATGATTCATGATTCAATACATGATTCATGATTCAATTCATGATTCATGATTCAATTCATGAATCATGATTCATGATTCAATTCATGATTCATGATTCAATTCATGATTCATGATTCAATTCATGATTCAACTCATGATTCATGATTCATGATTCAATACATGATTCATGATTCATGATTCATGATTCAATTCATGATTCATGATTCAATTCATGATTCATGATTCATGATTCAATTCATGATTCATGATTCATGATTCAATTCATGATTCATGATTCAATTCATGATTCGATTCATGATTCATGATTTAATACATGATTTATGATTCATGATTAAATTCATGATTCATGATTCAATTCATAATTAATGATTGATGATTCATGATTCAATTCATGATTCATGATTCGATTCATGATTCATGATTCATGATTCGATTCTTGATTCATGATTCATGATTCAATTCATGATTCATGATTCGATTCATGATTCATGATTCATGATTCGATTCTTGATTCATGATTCATGATTCAATTCATGATTCATGATTCATTTCATGATTCATTTCATGATTCAAAATCATGATTCAATTCATGATTTAATACATGATTCAATTCATGATTCATTTCATGATTCATGATAAATGATTCAATTCATGATTCATGATTCAATTCATGATTCATGATTCAATTCATGATTCATGATTCATGATTCAATTCATGATTCATGATTCATGATTCAATTCATGATTCATGATTCATGATTCATGATTCAGTACATGATTCATGATTGATGATTCATGATTCATGATTTGATTAATGATTCATGATTGATAATTCATGATTCATGATTCATGATTCATGATTCAATACATGACTCATGATTCATGATTCATGATTCATGATTCAATACATGATTCATGATTCAATTCATGATTCATGATTCAATTCATGAATCATGATTCATGATTCAATTCATGATTCATGATTCAATTCATGATTGTACTCATGATTCATGATTCATGATTCAATACATGATTCATGATTCATGATTCATGATTCATGATTCAATTCATGATTCATGATTCAATTCATGATTCATGATTCAATTCATGATTCATGATTCAATTCATGATTCATGATTCAATTCATGATTCGATTCATGATTCATGATTTAATACATGATTTATGATTCATGATTAAATTCATGATTCATGATTCAATTCATGATTAATGATTGATGATTCATGATCCGATTTATGAATCATGATTCATGATCCGATTCATGAATCATGATTCATGATTCATGAATCATGATTCATGATTCATGATTCAATACATGATTCATGATTCAATTCATGAATTATGATTCAATTCATGATTCATTATTCAATTCATGATTCATGATTCATGATTCGATTCTTGATTCATCATTCATGATTCATGATTCATAATTCAATACATGATTCATGATTCATGATTCCATTCATCATTCATGATTTGATTAATGATTCATGATTGATGATTCATGATTCGATTCATGATTCATGATTCATGATTTATGACTCAATACATGACTCATGATTCATGATTTAATTCATGATTTAATTCATGATTCATGATTTGATTCATGACTCATGATTCATGATTCATGATTCAATTCATGATTCATTATTCATTTCATGATTTAATTCATGATCCATGATTCATAATTCATGATTTAATTCATGATCCATGATTCATAATTCATGATTCAATTCATGATTTATGAGTCATGATTTAATTCATGATTCATGATTCAATTCATGATTCATGATTCATGATTCAATTCATGATTCATGATTCATGATTCAATTCATGGATCATGATTTAATTCATGATTCATGATTCAATTCATGATTCATGATTCAATTCATGATTCATGGTTCAATTCATGATTCATGATTCATGATTCAATTCCTGATTCATGATTCATTTCATGATTCATGAATTATGATTCAATTCATGTTTCAATACATGATTCAATTCATGATTCATTTCATGATTCCTGATTTATGATTCAAATTATGATTCAATTCATAACTCATGATTCAATTCATGATTCATGATTTATGATTAATATCATGATTCATGTTTCAATACATGATTCAATTCATGATTCATTTCATGATTCCTGATTTATGATTCAAATTATGATTCAATTCATAACTCATGATTCAATTCATGATTCATGATTTATGATTAAAATCATGATTCATGATTCAATTCATGATTCATGATTCAATGCATGATTCATGATTAATAATTCAATTCATGATTCATGATTCGATTCATGATTCATGATTGATGATTCATGATTCGATTCATGATTCATGATTCGATTCATGATTCATGATTCGATTCATGATTCATGATTCGATTCATGATTCATGATTCAATACATGATTTATGATTCATGATTAAATTCATGATTCATGATTCGATTCATGATTAATGATTGATGATTCATGATCGGATTCATGAATCATGATTCATGATTCATGATTCAATACATGATTCATGATTCATGATTCATGATTCAATTCATGATTCATGATTCAATTCATGATTCATGATTCATGATTCAATTCATGATTCAATTCAAGATTCACTTCATGATTCATGATTCAATTCATTATATATTTCATGATTTATTTCATGATTCATGATTCATGATTTAATTCATGATTCATATCATGATTCATTATTCATATCATGATTCAATATTCATGATTCAATTCATGATTCATGATTCAATTCATGATTCATGATGCAATCATGATTCATGGTTCAATTCATGCTTCATGATTCATGATTCATGATTCAATTCATGATTCATGATTCATGATTCAATTCATGATTTATGATTCATGATTCAATTCATGATTCATGATTCATGATTCATGATTCGATTCATGATTTATGATTCATGATTCAATTCATGATTAAATTCATGATTCAATTCATTATTCATTTCATGATTCATGATTCATGATTAGATTCATGATTCAATTCATGATTCATGATTCGGTACATGATTCATGATTAGATTCATGATTCAAGATTCAATTCATGATTCAATTCATAATTCATTTCATGATTCATGAATCATGAATCATATCATGATTCAATTCATAATTCATGATTCAATTCATGATTCATGATTCATGATTCAATTCATGATTCATGATTCATAATTTGATTCATGATTCATGATTCATGATTCAATTCATGATTCAATTCAAGATTCATTTCATGATTCATGATTCAATTCATAATTCAATGTATGATTCATGAATCATGATTAGATTCATGATTCATGATTCGATTCTTGATTCATGATTCATGATTCAATTCATGATTCATGATTCATTTCATGATTCAAAAATCATGATTCAATTCATGATTCAATACATGATTCAATGCATGATTCATTTCATGATTTAATTCATGATTTATGATTCAATTCATGATTCATGATTCATGATTTAATTCATGATTCATGATTCGATTCATTATTCATGATTCATGATTCGATTCATGATTCATGATTCATGATTCGATTCATGATTCATGATTCAATTCATGATTCAATTCAAGATTCATTTTATGATTCATGATTCAATTCATGATTTAATTCATGATTCATTTCATGATTTATGATTCATGATTCATTTCAAGATTCATGATTCAATTCATAATTCATGATTCCATTCATAAATCATGATTCATGTTTCATAATTCAATTCATGAATAATGATTCATGATTCTTGAATCATGATTCAATTCATGATTCAATAGATGATTCATTTTATGATTTATTTCATGATTCATGATTCAATTCATGATTCAATTCATGATTCATGATTCCATTCATGATTCATGATTCAATACATGATTCATCATTCAATACATGATTCATGATTCAATTCATGATTCATAATTCAATTCTTGATTCATGATTCATGATATAATTAATGAATCATGATTCAATTTATGATTCATGATTCAAATCATCATGCAATTCATGATTCATGATTCAATTCATGATTCATGATTCAATTCATGATTCATGATTTGATTCATAATTCATGATTCATGATTCAATTCATGATTCATGATTCATGATTCATGATTCAATTCATGATGCAATTCATAATTCAATTGAAGATTTATTTCATTATTCATGATTCAATTCATGATTCAATTCATGATTCATTTCATGATTCGTGATTCATGATTAGATTCATGATTCATGATTCAATTCATGATTCATGATTCAATTCATGATTCATGATTCAATTCATGATTCATGATTCAATTCATGATTCATGATTCAATTCATGATTCATGATTCATTTCATAATTCAATCCATGATTCATGATTCAATTCATGATTCATGATTCAATTCATGATTCATGATTCATTTTATGATTCATGATTCATGATTCATGATTCAATTCATGATTCATTTCATGATTCATGATTTAATTCATGATTCATGATTCATTATTCAATTCATGATTCATAATTCAATTCATGATTCATGATTAATTTCATGATTAATTTAATGATTCATGATTCATGATTCAATCCATGATTCATGATTCATGATTCAATTCATGATTCATTTCATGATTCCTGATTTATGATTCAAATTATGATTCAATTCATAACTCATGATTCAATTCATGATTCATGATTTATGATTAATATCATGATTCATGATTCAATTCATGATTCATGATTCAATGCATGATTCATGATTAATAATTCAATTCATGATTCATGATTCGATTCATGATTCATGATTGATGATTCATGATTCGATTCATGATTCATGATTCGATTCATGATTCATGATTCGATTCATGATTCATGATTCGATTCATGATTCATGATTCAATACATGATTTATGATTCATGATTAAATTTATGATTCATGATTCGATTCATGATTAATGATTGATGATTCATGATCCGATTCATGAATCATGATTCATGATTCATGATTCAATACATGATTCATACTTCATGATTCATGATTCAATTCATGATTCATGATTCAATTCATGATTCATGATTCATGATTCAATTCATGATTTATGATTCATGATTCAATTCATGATTCATGATTCATGATTCATGATTCGATTCATGTTTTATGATTCATGATTCAATTCATGATTCATAATTAAATTCATGATTCAATTCATGATTCATTTCATGATTCATGATTCATGATTAGATTCATGATTCAATTCATGATTCATGATTCGGTACATGATTCATGATTTATGATTCATGATTCGATTCATGATTCAAGATTCAATTCATGATTCAATTCATAATTCATTTCATGATTCATGAATCATGAATCATATCATGATTCAATTCATAATTCATGATTCAATTCATGATTCATGATTCAATTCATGATTCATGATTCAATTCATGATTCATGATTCATGATTCAATTCATGCTTCATGATTCATGATTCAATTCATGATTCATGATTCATGATTCAATTCATGATTTATGATTCATGATTCAATTCATGATTCATGATTCATGATTCATGATTCGATTCATGTTTTATGATTCATGATTCAATTCATGATTCATAATTAAATTCATGATTCAATTCATGATTCATTTCATGATTCATGATTCATGATTAGATTCATGATTCAATTCATGATTCATGATTCGGTACATGATTCATGATTTATGATTCATGATTCGATTCATGATTCAAGATTCAATTCATGATTCAATTCATAATTCATTTCATGATTCATGAATCATGAATCATATCATGATTCAATTCATAATTCATGATTCAATTCATGATTCATGATTCTTGATGCAATTCATGATTCATGATTCATAATTTGATTCATGATTCATGATTCATGATTCAATTCATGATTCAATTCAAGATTCATTTCATGATTCATGATTCAATTCATAATTCAATTTATGATTCATTTCATGATTCATGAATCATGATTAGATTCATGATTCATGATTCAATTCATGATTCATGATTCATGATTCAATTCATGATTCATGATTCGATTCATGATTCATGATTCGATTCTTGATTCATGATTCATGATTCAATTCATGATTCATGATTCATTTCATGATTCAAAAATCATGATTCAATTTATGATTCAATACATGATTCAATTCATGATTCATTTCATGATTCATGATAAATGATTCAATTCATGATTCATGATTCAATTCATGATTCATGATTCAATTCATGATTCGATTCATGATTCATGATTCATGATTCATTTCATGATTCATTACATGATTCAAAAATCATGATTCAATTCATGATTCAAGACATGATTCAATTCATGATTCAATTCAAGATTCCTTTCTTGATTTATGATTCATGATTCAATTCATGATTCATAATTTAATTCTTGATTCAAGATTCAATTCATGATTCATGATTCAATACATGATTCATGATTCATGATTCAATTCATGATTCATAATTCAATTCATGATTCATGATTCATGATTCAATTAATGAATCATGATTCAATTTATGATTCATGATTCAAATCATCATGCAATTCATGATTCATGATTCAATTCATGATTCATGATTCATGATTTGATTCATAATTCATAATTCATGATTCAATTCATGATTCATTTCATGATTCAATTCATGATTCATGATTCATGATTCATGAGTCATTATTCAATTCATGATGCAATTCATAATTCAATTGAAGATTTATTTCATTATTCATGATTCAATTCATGATTCAATTCATGATTCATTTCATGATTCGTGATTCATGATTCAATTCATGATTCATGATTCAATTCATGATTCATGATTCAATTCATGAATCATGATTTATTTCATGATTCATTTAATGATTCATGATTCATGATTGAATTCATGATTCATTTCATGATTCATGATTCAATTCATGATTCATGATTCATTATTCAATTCATGATTCATGATTCATTTCATAATTTAATCCATGATTCATGATTCAATTCATGATTCATGATTCAATTCATGATTCATGATTCATTTTATGATTCATGATTCATGATTCAAGATTCATGATTCATGATTCAATTCATGATTCATTTCATGATTCATGATTTAATTCATGATTCATGATTCATTATTCAATTCATGATTCATAATTCAATTCATGATTCATGATTAATTTCATGATTAATTTCATTATTCATGATTCATGATTCAATCCATGATTCATGATTCATGATTCAATTCATGATTCATGATTCATGATTCGATTCTTGATTCATGATTCAGGATTCAATTCATGATTCATGATTCATGATTCAATTCATGATTCAATACATGATTCAATTCATGATTCAATTGAAGATTTATTTCATTATTCATGATTCAATTCATGATTCAATTCATGATTCATTTCATGATTCGTGATTCATGATTAGATTCATGATTCATGATTCAATTCATGATTCATGATTCATGATTCAATTCATGATTCATGATTCATAATTTGATTCATGATTCATGATTCATGATTCAATTCATGATTCAATTCAAGATTCATTTCATGATTCATGATTCAATTCATAATTCAATTTATGATTCATTTCATGATTCATGAATCATGATTAGATTCATGATTCATGATTCAATTCATGATTCATGATTCGATTCATGATTCATGATTCATGATTCTATTCATGATTCATGATTCATTTCATGATTCAAAAATCATGATTCAATTTATGATTCAATACATGATTCAATTCATGATTCATTTCATGATTCATGATAAATGATTAAATTCATAATTCATGATTCAATTCATGATTCATGATTCATGATTCAATTCATGATTCATGATTCGATTCATGATTCATGATTCATGATTCGATTCATGATTCATGATTCATGATTCGATTCTTGATTCATGATTCAATTCATGATTCATGATTCATTTCATGATTCATTACATGATTCAAAAATCATGATTCAATTCATGATTCAAGACATGATTCAATTCATGATTCAATTCAAGATTCCTTTCATGATTTAAGATTCATGATTCAATTCATGATTCATAATTTGATTCTTGATTCAAGATTCAATTCATGATTCATGATTCAATACATGATTCATGATTCATGATTCAATTCATGATTCATAATTCAATTCATGATTCATGATTCATGATTCAATTAATGAATCATGATTCAATTTATGATTCATGATTCAAATCATCATGCAATTCATGATTCATGATTCAATTCATGATTCATGATTCAATTCATGATTCATGATTCAATTCATGATTCATGATTTGATTCATAATTCATAATTCATGATTCAATTCATGATTCATTTCATGATTCAATTCATGATTAATGATTCATGATTCATGATTCATTATTCAATTCATGATGCAATTCATAATTCAATTGAAGATTTATTTCATTATTCATGATTCAATTCATGATTCAATTCATGATTCATTTCATGATTCGTGATTCATGATTAGATTCATGATTCATGATTCAATTCATGATTCATGATTCAATTCATGATTCATGATTCAATTCATGAATCATGATTTATTTCATGATTCATGATTCATGATTGAATTCATGATTCATTTCATGATTCATGATTCAATTCATGATTCATGATTCATTATTCAATTCATGATTCATGTTTCATGATTCATTTCATAATTTAATCCATGATTCATGATTCAATTCATGATTCATGATTCAATTCATGATTCATGATTCATTTTATGATTCATGATTCATGATTCAAGATTCATGATTCATGATTCAATTCATGATTCATTTCATGATTCATGATTTAATTCATGATTCATGATTCATTATTCAATTCATGATTCATAATTCAATTCATGATTCATGATTAATTTCATGATTAATTTCATTATTCATGATTCATGATTCAATCCATGATTCATGATTCATGATTCAATTCATGATTCATGATTCATGATTCATGATTCGATTCTTGATTCATGATTCAGGATTCAATTCATGATTCATGATTCATGATTCAATTCATGATTCATGATTCATTTCATGATTCAAAAATCATGATTCAATTAATGATTCAATACATGATTCAATTCATGATTCAATTGAAGATTTATTTCATTATTCATGATTCAATTCATGATTAAATTCATGATTCATTTCATGATTCGTGATTCATGATTAGATTCATGATTCATGATTCAATTCATGATTCATGATTCAATTCATGAATCATGATTTATTTCATGATTCATTTAATGATTCATGATTCATGATTGAATTCATGATTCATTTCATGATTCATGATTCAATTCATGATTCATGATTCATTATTCAATTCATGATTCATGTTTCAATTCATGATTTATGATTCATTTCATAATTGAATCCATGATTCATGATTCAATTCATGATTCATGATTCAATTCATGATTCATTTTATGATTCATGATTCATGATTCAAGATTCATGATTCATGATTCAATTCATGATTCATTTCTTGATTCATGATTTAATTCATGATTCATGATTCATTATTCAATTCATGATTCATAATTCAATTCATGATTCATGATTAATTTCATGATTAATTTCATTATTCATGATTCATGATTCAATCCATGATTCATGATTCATGATTCAATTCATGATTCATGATTCATTTCATGATTCAAAAATCATGATTCAATTAATGATTCAATACATGATTCAATTCATGATTCAATTGAAGATTTATTTCATTATTCATGATTCAATACATGATTCAATTCATGATTCATTTCATGATTCGTGATTCATGATTAGATTCATGATTCATGATTCAATTCATGATTCATGATTCAATTCATGAATCATGAATTATTTCATGATTCATTTAATGATTCATGATTCATGATTGAATTCATGATTCATTTCATGATTTATGATTCAATTCATGATTCATGATTCATTATTCAATTCATGATTCATGTTTCAATTCATGATTCATGATTCATTTCATAATTCAATCCATGATTCATGATTCAATTCATGATTCATGATTCAATTCATGATTCATGATTCATTTTATGATTCATGATTCATGATTCATGATTCAATTCATGATTCATTTCATGATTCATGATTTAATTCATGATTCATGATTCATTATTCAATTCATGATTCATTATTCAATTCATGATTCATAATTCAATTCATGATTCATGATTAATTTCATGATTAATTTAATGATTCATGATTCATGATTCAATCCATGATTCATGATTCATGATTCAATTCATGATTCATTTCATGATTCCTGATTTATGATTCAAATTATGATTCAATTCATAACTCATGATTCAATTCATGATTCATGATTTATAATTAATATCATGATTCATGATTCGATTCATGATTCATGATTCAATTCATGATTCATGATTCGATTCATGATTCATGATTCGATTCATGATTCATGATTCAATACATGATTTATGATTCATGATTAAATTCATGATTCATGATTCGATTCATGATTAATGATTGATGATTCATGATCCGATTCATGAATCATGATTCATGATTCAATACATGATTCATGATTCATGATTCATGATTCAATTCATGATTCATGATTCAATTCATGATTCATGATTCATGATTCAATTCATGATTCAATTCAAGATTCATTTCATGATTCATGATTCAATTCATTATATAATTCATGATTTATTTCATGATTCATGATTCATGATTTAATTCATGATTCATATCATGATTCAATATTCATGATTCAATTCATGATTCATGATTCAATTCATGATTCATGATTCATGATTCAATTCATGCTTCATGATTCATGATTCATGATTCAATTCATGATTCATGATTCATGATTCAATTCATGATTTATGATTCATGATTCAATTCATGATTCATGATTCATGATTCGATTCATGATTTATGATTCATGATTCATTTCATGATTCATGATTAAATTCATGATTCAATTCATGATTCATTTCATGATTCATGATTCATGATTAGATTCATGATTCAATTCATGATTCATGATTCGGTACATGATTCATGATTTATGATTCATGATTCTATTCATGATTCAAGATTCAATTCATGATTCAATTCATAATTCATTTCATGATTCATGAATCATGAATCATATCATGATTCAATTCATAATTCATGATTCAATTCATGATTCATGATTCATGATTCAATTCATGATTCATGATTCATAATTTGATTCATGATTCATGATTCAATTCATGATTCAATTCAAGATTCATTTCATGATTCATGATTCAATTCATAATTCAATTCATGATTCAATTCAAGATTCATGAATCATGATTAGATTCATGATTCATGATTCAATTCATGATTCAATTTATGATTCATTTCATGATTCATGAATCATGATTCGATTCATGATTCATGATTCATGATTCGATTCTTGATTCATGATTCATGATTCAATTCATGATTCATGATTCATTTCATGATTCAAAAATCATGATTCAATTCATGATTCAATACATGATTCAATTCATGATTCATTTCATGATTCATGATAAATGATTCAATTCATGATTCATGATTCGATTCTTGATTCATGATTCATGATTCAATTCATGATTCATGATTCATTTCATGATTCATTACATGATTCAAAAATCATGATTCAATTCATGATTCAATACATGATTCAATTCATGATTCAATTCAAGATTCCTTTCATGATTTATGATTCATGATTCAATTCATGATTCATAATTTGATTCTTGATTCAAGATTCAATTCATGATTCATGATTCAATACATGATTCATGATTCATGATTCAATTCATGATTCATAATTCAATTCATGATTCATGATTCATGATTCAATTAATGAATCATGATTCAATTCATGATTCAATTCATGATTCATGATTCATGATTCATTATTCAATTCATGATGCAATTCATAATTCAATTGAAGATTTATTTCATTATAAATGATTCAATTCATGATTCAATTCATGATTCATTTCATGATTCGTGATTCATGATTAGATTCATGATTCATGATTGAATTCATGATTCATGATTGAATTCATGATTCATGATTCAATTAATGAATCATGATTTATTTCATGATTCATTTAATGATTCATGATTCATGATTGAATTCATGATTAATTTTATGATTCATGATTCAATTCATGATTCATGATTCATTATTCAATTCATGATTCATGTTTCAATTCATGATTCATGATTCATTTCATAATTTAATCCATGATTCATGATTCAATTCATGATTCATGATTCAATTCATGATTCATGATTCATTTTATGATTCATGATTCATGATTCATGATTCATGATTCATGATTCAATTCATGATTCATGATTCATGATTCATGATTTAATTCATGATTCATTATTCAATTCATGATTCATAATTCAATTCATGATTCAAGATTAATTTCATGATTCATGATTCATGATTCAATCCATGATTCATGATTCATGATTCAATTCATGATTCATGATTCATGATTCATGATTCGATTCTTGAGTCATGATTCAGGATTCAATTCATGATTCAATTCATGATTCATGATTCATTTCATGATTCAAAAATCATGATTCAATTAATGATTCAATACATGATTCAATTCATGATTCATTTCATGATTCATGATTCAATTCATGATTCATGATTCATGGATCAATTCATGATTCAACTCATGATTCGTGATTCATGATTCAATACATGATTCATGATTCATGATTCAATACATGATTCATGATTCAATACATGATTCATGATTCATGATTCATGATTCAAATTATGATTCATGATTCAATTCATGATTCAATTCATGATTCATGATTCATGATTCATTATTCAATTCATGATGCAATTCATAATTCAATTGAAGATTTATTTCATTATTCATGATTCAATTCATGATTCAATTCATGATTCATTTCATGATTCGTGATTCATGATTGAATTCATGATTTATTTCATGATTCATGATTCAATTCATGATTCATGATTCATTATTCAATTCATGATTCATGTTTCAATTCATGATTCATGATTCATTTCATAATTCAATCCATGATTCATGATTCAATTCATGATTCATGATTCAATTCATGATTCATGATTCATTTTATGATTCATGATTCATGATTCATGATTCATGATTCAATTCCTTATTCATTTCATGATTCATGATTTAATTCATGATTCATGATTCATTATTCAATTCATGATTCATAATTCAATTCATGATTCATGATTAATTTCATGATTAATTTAATGATTCATGATTCATGATTCAATCCATGATTCATGATTCATGATTCAATTCATGATTCATTTCATGATTCCTGATTTATGATTCAAATTATGATTCAATTCATAACTCATGATTCAATTCATGATTCATGATTTATGATTAATATCATGATTCATGATTCAATTCATGATTCATGATTCAATGCATGATTCATGATTAATAATTCAATTCATGATTCATGATTCGATTCATGATTCATGATTGATGATTCATGATTCGATTCATGATTCATGATTCGATTCATGATTCATGATTCGATTCATGATTCATGATTCAATACATGATTTATGATTCATGATTAAATTCATGATTCATGATTCGATTCATGATTAATGATTGATGATTCATGATCCGATTCATGAATCATGATTCATGATTCATGATTCAATACATGATTCATGATTCATGATTCATGATTCAATTCATGATTCATGATTCAATTGATTATATAATTCATGATTTATTTCATGATTCATGATTTAATTCATGATTAATATCATGATTCATGATTCATATCATGATTCAATATTCATGATTCAATTCATGATTCATGATTCAATTCATGATTCATGATGCAATTCATGATTCATGATTCAATTCATGCTTCATGATTCATGATTCATAATTCAATTCATGATTCATGATTCATGATTCAATTCATGATTTATGATTCATGATTCAATTCATGATTCATGATTCATGATTCATGATTCGATTCATGATTTATGATTCATGATTCAATTCATGATTCATGATTCAATTCATGATTCATGATTAAATTCATGATTCAATTCATGATTCATTTCATGATTCATGATTCATGATTAGATTCATGATTCAATTCATGATTCATGATTCGGTACATGATTCATGATTTATGATTCATGATTCGGTACATGATTCATGATTTATGATTCATGATTCAATTCATGATTCAAGATTCAATTCATGATTCAATTCATAATTCATTTCATGATTCATGAATCATGAATCATATCATGATTCAATTCATAATTCATGATTCAATTCATGATTCATGATTCATGATTCAATTCATGATTCATGATTCATAATTTGATTCATGATTCATGATTCATGATTCAATTCATGATTTAATTCAAGATTCATTTCATGATTCATGATTCAATTCATAATTCAATTTATGATTCATTTCATGATTCATGAATCATGATTAGATTCATGATTCAATTCATGATTCATGATTCGATTCATGATTCATGATTCATGATTCGATTCTTGATTCATGATTCATGATTCAATTCATGATTCATGATTAATTTCATGATTCAAAAATCATGATTCATGATTAATTTCATGATTCAAAAATCATGATTCAATTCATGATTCATTACATGATTCAATTCATGATTCATTTCATGATTCATGATAAATGATTCAATTCATGATTCATGATTCAATTCATGATTCATGATTCATGATTCAATTCATGATTCATGATTCGATTCATGATTCATGATTCATGATTCGATTCTTGATTCATGATTCATGATTCAATTCATGATTCATTTCATGACTCATTACATGATTCAAAAATCATGATTCAATTCAAGATTCCTTTCATGATTTATGATTCATGATTCAATTCATGATTCATAATTTGATTCTTGATTCAAGATTCAATTCATGATTCATGATTCAATTCATGATTCATGATTCATGATTCGATTCATGATTCATGATTCAATTCATGATTCAATTCAAGATTCATTTTATGATTCATGATTCAATTCATAATTTAATTCATGATTCATTTTATGATTTATGATTCATGATTCATTTCAAGATTCATGATTCAATTCATGATTCATGATTCCATTCATAAATCATGATTCATGTTTCATAATTCAATTCATGATTCAAATCATGATTCATGATTCATGAATCATGATTCATGATTCATGAATCATGATTCAATTCATGATTCAATAGATGATTCATTTTATGATTTATTTCATGATTCATGATTCAATTCATGATTCAATTCATGATTCATGATTCCATTCATGATTCATGATTCAATACATGATTCATGATTCAATACATGATTCATGATTCAATTCATGATTCATAATTCAATTCATGATTCATGATTCATGATTCAATTAATGAATCATGATTCAATTTATGAATCATGATTCAAATCATCATGCAATTCATGATTCATGATTCAATTCATGATTCATGATTCAATTCATGATTCATGATTTGATTCATAATTCATAATTCATGATTCAATTCATGATTCATGTTTCATTATTCAATTCATGATGCAATTCATAATTTAATTGAACATTTATTTCATGATTCATGATTCAATTCATGATTCAATTCATGATTCATTTCATGATTCGTGATTCATGATTAGATTCATGATTCATGATTCAATTCATGATTTATGATTCAATTCATGATTCATGATTCAATTCATGAATCATGATTTATTTCATGATTCATTTAATGATTCATGATTGAATTCATGATTCATTTCATGATTCATGATTCAATTCATGATTCATGATTCATTATTCAATTCATGATGCAATTCATAATTCAATTGAACATTTATTTCATTATTCATGATTCAATTCATGATTCAATTCATGATTCATTTCATGATTCGTGATTCATGATTAGATTCATGATTCATGATTCAATTCATGATTTATGATTCAATTCATGATTCTTGATTCAATTCATGAATCATGATTTATTTCATGATTCATTTAATGATTCATGATTCATGATTCATTTCATAATTTAATCCATGATTCATGATTCAATTCATGATTCATGATTCAATTCATGATTCATGATTCATTTTATGATTCATGATTCATGATTCATGATTCATGATTCATGATTCAATTCATGATTCATTTCATGATTCATGATTTAATTCATGATTCATGATTTAATTCATGATTCATGATTCATGATTCAATTCATGATTTAATTCAAGATTCATTTCATGATTCATGATTCAATTCATAATTCAATTTATGATTCATTTCATGATTCATGAATCATGATTAGATTCATGATTCAATTCATGATTCATGATTCGATTCATGATTCATGATTCATGATTCGATTCTTGATTCATGATTCATGATTCAATTCATGATTCATGATTAATTTCATGATTCAAAAATCATGATTCAATTCATGATTCATTACATGATTCAATTCATGATTCATTTCATGATTCATGATAAATGATTCAATTCATGATTCATGATTCAATTCATGATTCATGATTCATGATTCAATTCATGATTCATGATTCGATTCATGATTCATGATTCATGATTCGATTCTTGATTCATGATTCATGATTCAATTCATGATTCATTTCATGACTCATTACATGATTCAAAAATCATGATTCAATTCATGATTCAATACATGATTCAATTCATGATTCAATTCAAGATTCCTTTCATGATTTATGATTCATGATTCAATTCATGATTCATAATTTGATTCTTGATTCAAGATTCAATTCATGATTCATGATTCAATTCATGATTCATGATTCATGATTCGATTCATGATTCATGATTCAATTCATGATTCAATTCAAGATTCATTTTATGATTCATGATTCAATTCATAATTTAATTCATGATTCATTTTATGATTTATGATTCATGATTCATTTCAAGATTCATGATTCAATTCATGATTCATGATTCCATTCATAAATCATGATTCATGTTTCATAATTCAATTCATGATTCATGATTCATGAATCATGATTCAATTCATAATTCAATAGATGATTCATTTTATGATTTATTTCATGATTCATGATTCAATTCATGATTCAATTCATGATTCATGATTCCATTCATGATTCATGATTCAATACATGATTCATGATTCAATACATGATTCATGATTCAATTCATGATTCATAATTCAATTCATGATTCATGATTCATGATTCAATTAATGAATCATGATTCAATTTATGATTCATGATTCAAATCATCATGCAATTCATGATTCATGATTCAATTCATGATTCATGATTCAATTCATGATTCATGATTTGATTCATAATTCATAATTCATGATTCAATTCATGATTCATGATTCATTTCATGATTCAATTCATGATTCATGTTTCATTATTCAATTCATGATGCAATTCATAATTCAATTGAACATTTATTTCATGATTCATGATTCAATTCATGATTCAATTCATGATTCATTTCA
Organism: Mixophyes fleayi; assembly: GCF_038048845.1. NCBI lineage: Eukaryota > Metazoa > Chordata > Amphibia > Anura > Limnodynastidae > Mixophyes > Mixophyes fleayi. Next base: position 42,428 of record NW_027446264.1, on the reverse strand, counting down.
TGATTCGTGATTCATGATTAAATTCATGATTCATGATTCAATTCATGATTTATGATTCAATACATGATTCATGATTCAATTCATGAATCATGATTTATTTCATGATTCATTTAATGATTCATGATTCATGATTGAATTCATGATTCATTTCATGATTCATGATTCAATTCATGGTTCATGATTCATTATTCAATTCATGATGCAATTCATAATTCAATTGAACATTTATTTCATTATTCATGATTCAATTCATGATTCAATTCATGATTCATTTCATGATTCGTGATTCATGATTAGATTCATGATTCATGATTCAATTCATGATTTATGATTCAATTCATGATTCATGATTCAATTCATGAATCATGATTTATTTCATGATTCATTTAATGATTCATGATTCATGATTCATTTCATAATTTAATCCATGATTCATGATTTAATTCATGATTCATGATTCAATTCATGATTCATGATTCATTTTATGATTCATGATTCATGATTTATGATTCATGATTCATGATTCAATTCATGATTCATTTCATGATTCATGATTTAATTCATGATTCATGATTTAATTCATGATTCATGATTCATTATTCAATTCATGATTCATAATTCCAATTCATGATTCATGATTAATTTCATGATTAATTTCATGATTCATGATTCATGATTGAATCCATGATTCATGATTGATGATTCAATTCATGATTCATGATTCATGATTCATGATTCGATTCTTGATTCATGATTCAGGATTCAATTCATGATTCATGATTCATGATTCAATTCATGATTCATGATTCATTTCATGATTCAAAAATCATGATTCAATTAATGATTCAATACATGATTCAATTCATGATTCATTTCATTAATCAATTCATGATTCATGATTCATGATTCAATTCATGATTCATGATTCATGGATCAATTCATGATTCAACTCATGATTCATGATTCATGATTTAATACATGATTCATGATTCATGATTCATGATTCAAATTATGATTCATGATTCAATTCATGATTCATGATTCATGATTCAATTCATGATTCATGATTCATGATTCAATTCATGATTCATGATTCAATTCATGATTCGATTCATGATTCATGATTCAATACATGATTTATGATTCATGATTAAATTCATGATTCATGATTCAATTCATGATTTATGATTCAATTCATGATTCATGATTCAATTCATGAATCATGATTTATTTCATGATTCATTTAATGATTCATGATTCATGATTGAATTCATGATTCATTTCATGATTCATGATTCAATTCATGATTCATGATTCATTATTCAATTCATGATGCAATTCATAATTCAAATGAAGATTTATTTCATTATTCATGATTTAATTCATGATTCAATTCATGATTCATTTCATGATTCGTGATTCATGATTAGATTCATGATTCATGATTCAATTCATGATTTATGATTCAATTCATGATTCATAATTCAATTCATGATTCATGATTCATGATTCGATTCTTGATTCATGATTCAGGATTCAATTCATGATTCATGATTCATGATTCAATTCATGATTCATGATTCATTTCATGATTCAAAAATCATGATTCAATTAATGATTCAATACATGATTCAATTCATGATTCATTTCATTAATCAATTCATGATTCATGATTCATGATTCAATTCATGATTCATGATTCATGGATCAATTCATGATTCAACTCATGATTCATGATTCATGATTCAATACATGATTCATGATTTAAATTATGATTCATGATTCAATTCATGATCCATGATTCATGATTCAATTCATGATTCATGATTCATGATTCAATTCATGATTCATGATTCAATTCATGATTCATGATTCAATTCATGATTCGATTCATGATTCATGATTCAATACATGATTTATGATTCATGATTAAATTCATGATTCATGATTCAATTCATGATTAATGATAGATGAGTCATGATCCGATTCATGAATCATGATTCATGATTCATGAATCATGATTCATGATTCATGATTCAATTCATGATTCATGATTCAATTCATGATTCATGATTCATGATTCGATTCTTGATTCATTATTCATGATTTATGATTCATAATTCAATACATGATTCATGATTCATGATTCATGATTCAATTCATCATTCATGATTTGATTAATGATTCATGATTGATGATTCATGATTTAATTCATGATTCATGATTTGATTCATGACTCATGATTCATGATTCATGATTCAATTCATGATTCATGATTCATTTCATGATTCAATTCATGATCCATGATTCATGATACATGATTCATGATTCAATTCATGATTCATGATTCATGATTCAATTCATGATTCATGATTCATGATTCAATTCATGGATCATGATTTAATTCATGATTCATGATTCAATTCATGATTCATAATTCATGATTCAATTAATGATTCATGATTCAATTCATGATTAATATTTCATGATTCAATTCATGATTCATTTCATGATTCATGAATTATGATTCAATTCATGTTTCAATACATGATTCAATTCATGATTCATTTCATGATTCCTGATTTATGATTCAAAATATGATTCAATTCATAACTCATGATTCAATTCATGATTCATGATTTATGATTAATATCATGATTCATGATTCAATTCATGATTCATGATTCAATGCATGATTCATGATTCAATGCATGATTCATGATTAATAATTCAATTAATGATTCATGATTCGATTCATGATTCATGATTCATGATTCATGATTCGATTCATGATTCATGATTCGATTCATGATTCATGATTCAATACATGATTTATGATTCATGATTAAATTCATGATTCATGATTCGATTCATGATTAATGATTGATGATTCATGATCCGATTCATGAATCATGATTCATGATCCAATACATGATTCATGATTCATGATTCAATTCATGATTCATGATTCAATTCATGATTCATGATTCATGATTCAATTCATGATTCAATTCAAGATTCATTTCATGATTCATGATTCAATTCATTATATAATTCATGATTTATTTCATGATTCATGATTTAATTCATGATTCATATCATGATTCATGATTCATATCATGATTCATGATTCATGAATCAATTCATGATTTATGATTCAATTAATGATTCATGATGCAATTCATGATTCATGATTCATGATTCAATTCATGATTTATGATTCATGATTCATGATTCGATTCATGATTTATGATTCATGATTCAATTCATGATTCATGATTCATTTCATGATTCATGATTAGATTCATGATTCAATTCATGATTCATGATTCGGTACATGATTCATGATTCATGATTCAATTCATGATTCATAATTCGATTCATGATTCATGATTCAATTCATGATTCAATTCAAGATTCATTTCATGATTCATGATTCAATTCATAATTCAATTTATGATTCATTTCATGATTCATGATTCATGATTAGATTCATGATTCATGATTCAATTCATGATTCATGATCCGATTCATGATTCATGATTCATGATTCGATTCTTGATTCATGATTCATGATTCAATTCATGATTCATGATTCATTTCATGATTCATGATTCATTTCATGATTCATGATTCATTTCATGATTCATTTCATGATTCAAAAATCATGATTCAATTCATGATTCAATACATGATTCAATTCATGATTCATTTCATGATTCATGATAAATGATTCAATTCATGATTCATGATTCAATTCATGATTCATGATTCATGATTCAATTCATGATTCATGATTCATGATTCAATTCATGATTCATGATTCATGATTCAATTCATGATTCATGATTCATGATTCATAATTCAATACATGATTAATGATTCATGATTCGATTCTTGATTCATTATTCATGATTCATAATTCATAATTCAATACATGATTCATGATTCATGATTCAATTCATCATTCATGATTTGATTAATGATTCATGATTGATGATTCATGATTCGATTCATGATTCATGACTCAATACATGACTCATGATTCATGATTTAATTCATGATTTATTTCATGATTCATGATTTGATTCATGACTCATGATTCATGATTCATGATTTAATTCATGATAATGATTCATTTCATGATTCAATTCATGATCCATGATTCATGATTCATAATTCAATTCATGATTCATGATTCAATTCATGATTCATGATGCATGATTCATGATTCAATTCATGATTCATGATTCATGATTCAATTCATGATTCATAATTCATGATTCAATTAATGATTCATGATTTAATTCATGATTCATGATTCAATTCCTGATTCATGATTAATTTCATGATTCATGAATTATGATTCAATTCATGTTTCAATACATGATTCAATTCATGATTCATTTCATGATTCCTGATTTATGATTCAAATTATGATTCAATTCATAACTCATGATTCAATTCATGATTTATGATTTATGATTAATATCATGATTAATAATTCAATTCATGATTCATGATTCGATTCATGATACATGATTCATGATTCATGATTCGATTAATGATTCATGATTCGATTCATGATTCATGATTCGATTCATGATTCATGATTCAATACATGAATTATGATTCATGATTAAATTCATGATTCATGATTCGATTCATGATTAATGATTGATGATTCATGATCCGATTCATGAATCATGATTTATGATTCATGATTCATGATTCAATTCATGATTCATGATTCAATTCATGATTCATGATTCATGATTCAATTTATGATTCAATTCAAGATTCATTTCATGATTCATCATTCAATTCATTATATAATTCATGATTTATTTCATAATTCATGATTCATGATTTAATTCATGATTCATATCATGATTAATGATTCATGATTCAATTCATGATTCATGATTCAATTCATGATTCATGATGCAATTCATGATTCATGATTCAATTCATGATTCATGATTCATGATTCATGATTCAATTCATGATTCATGATTCATGATTCAATTCATGATTTATGATTCATGATTCAATTCATGATTCATGATTCATGATTCGATTCATGATTTATGATTCATGATTCAATTCATGATTCATGATGCAATTCATGATTCATGATTCAATTCATGATTCATGATTCATGATTCAATTCATGATTCATGATTCAATTCATGATTTATGATTCATGATTCAATTCATGATTCATGATTCATGATTCGATTCATGATTTATGATTCATGATTCAATTCATGATTCATGATTCAATTCATGATTCAATTCATGATTCATTTCATGATTCATGATTCATGATTAGATTCATGATTCAATTCATGATTCATGATTCGGTACATGATTCATGATTCATGATTCAATTCATGATTCATAATTCGATTCATGATTCATGATTCAATTCATGATTCAATTCAAGATTCATTTCATGATTCATGATTCAATTCATAATTCAATTTATGATTCATTTCATGATTCATGATTCATGATTAGATTCATGATTCATGATTCAATTCATGATTCATGATTCGATTCATGATTCATGATTCGATTCTTGATTCATGATTCATGATTCAATTCATGATTCATGATTCATTTCATGATTCATTTCATGATTCAAAAATCATGATTCAATTCACGATTTAATACATGATTCAATTCATGATTCATTTTATGATTCATGATTCATGATTCATGATTTGATTAATGATTCATGATTGATGATTCATGATTCATGATTCATGATTCATGATTCAATACATGACTCATGATTCATGATTTAATACATGATTTATGATTCAATTTATGATTCATGATTCATGATTCAATTCATGATTCATGATTTGATTAATGATTCATGATTGATGTTTCATGATTCGATTCATGATTCATGATTCATGATTCAATAAATGACTCATGATTCAAGATTCAATTCATGATTCATGATTCATTTCATGATTCAATTCATGATTCATGATTCATGATTCAATTCATGATTCATGATTCAATTCATGGATCGTGATTCAATTCATGATTCATGATTCAATTCATGATTCATGATTTATGATTCAATTCATGATTCATGATTCATGATTCAATTCATGATTCATGATTCAATTCATGATTCATGATTCAATTCATGATTCAATTCATGATTCATTTCATGATTCATGATTCATGATTAGATTCATGATTCAATTCATGATTCATGATTCGGTACATGATTCATGATTCATGATTCAATTCATGATTCATAATTCGATTCATGATTCATGATTCAATTCATGATTCAATTCAAGATTCATTTCATGATTCATGATTCAATTCATAATTCAATTTATGATTCATTTCATGATTCATGATTCATGATTAGATTCATGATTCATGATTCAATTCATGATTCATGATTCGATTCATGATTCATGATTCGATTCTTGATTCATGATTCATGATTCAATTCATGATTCATGATTCATTTCATGATTCATTTCATGATTCAAAAATCATGATTCAATTCACGATTTAATACATGATTCAATTCATGATTCATTTTATGATTCATGATTCATGATTCATGATTTGATTAATGATTCATGATTGATGATTCATGATTCATGATTCATGATTCATGATTCAATACATGACTCATGATTCATGATTTAATACATGATTTATGATTCAATTTATGATTCATGATTCATGATTCATGATTCATGATTCATGATTCAGTACATGATTCATGATTCATGATTCATGATTTGATTAATGATTCATGATTGATGATTCATGATTGATGATTCATGATTCATGATTCATGATTCAATACATGACTCATGATTCATGATTTAATACATGATTTATGATTCAATTTATGATTCATGATTCATGATTCAATTCATGATTCATGATTTGATTAATGATTCATGATTGATGATTCATGATTCGATTCATGATTCATGATTCATGATTCAATAAATGACTCATGATTCAAGATTCAATTCATGATTCATGATTCATTTCATGATTCAATTCATGATTCATGATTCATGATTCAATTCATGATTCATGATTCAATTCATGGATCGTGATTCAATTCATGATTCATGATTCAATTCATGATTCATGATTCAATTCATGATTCATGATTCAATTAATGATTCATGATTCAATTCATGATTCATGATTCATGATTCATGATTCAATTCATGATTCATGATTCATGATTCCTGATTTAATTCATGATTCATGATTTGATTCATGACTCATGATTCAATTCATGATTCATGATTCATTTCATGATTCAATTCATGATCCATGATTCATGATTCATGATTGAATTCATGATTCATGATTCAATTCATGGATCATGATTTAATTCATGATTCATGATTCAATTCATGATTCATGATTCATGATTCAATTCATGGATCATGATTTAATTCATGATTCATGATTCAATTCATGATTCATGTTTCATGATTCAATTAATGATTCATGATTCAATTCATGATTCATGATTCATGATTCAAATCCTGATTCATGATTCAATTCATGATTCATGATTCATGATTTAATTCATGATTCATGATTCAATTCATGTTTCATGATTCAATTAATGATTCATGATTCAAATCCTGATTCATTTCATGATTCATGATTCATGATTCATGATTCATGATTCAATTAATGATTCATGATTTGATTCATGATTCATGATTCATGATTCAATTCATGATTCATGATTCATGATTCATGATTCAATTCATGATTCATGATTCATTTCATGATTCATGAATCATGATTCAGTTTATGATTCAATACATGATTCAATTCATGATTAATTTTATGATTCATGATAAATGATTCAATTCATGATTCATGATTTATGATTAATATTATGATTCATGATTCAAATTATGATTTATGATTTAATTCATGATTCATGATTAATAATTCAATTTATGATTCATGATTCGATTCATGATTCATGATTAATAATTCAATTTATGATTCATGATTCATGATTCATGATTCAATACATGATTTATGATTCATGATTCGATTTATGATTCATGATTTATGATTAATGATTGATGATTCATGATCCGATTCATGATTTATGATTCATGATTCGATTTATGATTCATGATTTATGATTAATGATTGATGATTCATGATCCGATTCATGATTTATGATTCATGATTCAATACATGATTTATGATTCAATTCATGATACATGATTCAATTCATGATTTATGTTTCATAATTCGATTCATGATTCATGATTCATGATTTAAATCATGATTCATGATTCATGATTCATGATTCAATTCATGATTCAATAGATCATTCAATTCATGATTCATTTCATGATTTATGATTCAATTCATGATTTATGATTCATTTCATGATTCATGATTCAATTCATGATTTATGATTCATTTTATAATTCATGATTCAATTCATGATTCATTTCATGATTCATGATTCAATTCATGATTTATGATTCATTTCATAATTCATGATTCATGATTCAATTCATGATTCATGGTTCAGTTCATGATTCCTGATTCAATTCATGATTCATGATTCATGATTCATGATTCATTTCATGATTCATGATTCAAGTCATGATTCATTTACATAGTAACATAGTAACATAGTTGATGAGGTTGAAAAAAGACCCCAGTCCATCAAGTTCAACCTATTTTGGATCTCCTGCGATCCTGCACTTATATTTGAAATTAATCCAGAGTAAGCAACTGCCATTCTGTTTCAATTTTGAAAATCCCCCCAGACTCAATATTGCAATCCAATTTTTACCCTATATATACTACTATCCTTTATTTTAAATTAACGGTCGTATCCCTGGATACACCTTTCCGCAAAAAATTTGTCTAAGCCTTTCTTAAATATATCTATTAAATCTGCCATCACAACCTTCCCTGGCAATGAATTCCATATCTTGACTGCCCTTACTGTAAAGAACCCCTTCCTTTGCTGGTTGTGAAATTTCCTCTCCTCTAACCTTAGGGGATGACCACATGTCCTGTGTATGGTCCTTGGAGTAAAAAGTTCCCATGAAAGCTCTCCGTATTGACCCCTAATGTATTTGTACATAGTAATCATATCTCCCCTTAGACGCCTCTTTTCTAAAGTAAACATGCCTAAACTGGCTAACCTTTCCTCATAACTTAATGACTCCATACCCTTTATCAATTTTGTCGCCCTTCTCTGAACCCTTTCTAGTTCCAAATTATCTTTTTTATATAGTGGTGCCCAGAACTGTACTGCATATTCAAGATGAGGTCTTACCAACGATTTATACAGTGGCAAAATTACACTGTCTTCCCTTGCATCTATGCCCCTTTTTATGCATGCCAATACTTTGTTTGCCCTTGCAGCTGCTGCTTGACATTGAGCACAATTACTAAGTCTACTGTCTACGAGCACTCCCAAATCCATTTCCCATTATAGATTCTCCTAAATTAATTCCATTTAATTTATAGATTGCGTTCTTGTTTTTGATTCCTGAATGCATAACCTTACATTTATCTGTGTTAAACCTCATATTTCATTTGGCCGCCCAATCCTCCAGTTTATTTAAGTCCCTCTGTAGAGAAGCTACATCTTGCTCTGATTTTATTACCTTACAGAGTTTAGTGTCATCTGCAAAAATAGAAACTTTACTCTCTAAACCATCACCAAGGTCATTAATAAATATATTAAAAAGGAGTGGACCCAGCACGGAACCTTGAGGTACTCCACTTAAGACTTTTGACCAATTAGAAAATGTTCCATTTATCACAACTCTCTGTTCCCTATTCTCTAACCAATTTTCGATCCAAGTACAAATTTTGATTCCTAGACCCAGTTCCCTTATTTTGTAAACCAACCTCTTGTGTGGCACTGTATTAAAGGCCTTTGCAAAATCTAAGTAGACCACATCTACTGTCCTGCCCTGGTCTAAGTTCCCACTAACTTCCTCGTAGAAACTAATTAGATTAGTTTGACATGACCTATCCCTCACAAATCCATGTTGATTCCCACTAATAATTTTATTGCGTACCAAGTAATCCTGAATACTGTCCCTTAAAATACCTTCCAGTAGTTTCCCCACTATTGATGTCAGGCTTACAGGTCTATAATTCTCTGGTTGTGATCTCGTCCCCTTTTTAAACAACGGCACCACATCTGCTATTCGCCAATCCCTTGGTACTCAGCCTGATGAGATTGAATCTCTGAAAATTAAGAATAGCGGTCTAGCTATTTCCGAGTTTAACTCCATAAGGACCCTTGGGTGTATGCCATCTGGACCTGGAGCTTTATTTATCTTAATATTCTTCAGTCGCCTTTGCACTTCTTCCTCTGACAACCAAGTATTAATTAATGGCATGGTTTCATTTCCATTTTTATGTATTACTCCTGCCATTTGTTTCTCTCTGGTAAATACTGAAGAAAAGAACGTGTTTAATACCTCTGCTTTTTCCTTAGTATCATTTATCAATTCACCCATCTCACTTCTTAGGGGTCCTATATTATCTTTTTTAATCCTTTTGCAATTTATATACTTAAAAAACTTACTTTCTTTTGCATTGTGCCTTTCATTTTCTAATTTAGCCAATCTAAATTCCTTTTTGCATGTTTTATTACATTCCTTGTACCTATGGAAGGACTCCTCTGACCCTTCAGACTTAAACAATTTAAATGCACGCTTCTTCCTTTGCATTTCTTCCCTTATCTTTTTATTTAGCCACATTGGTTTAGACTTAATTATTTTACATTTATTTCCCATAGGAATGAACTTATACGTGTATGTTTCCAACGACATTTTAAAGACAGCCCACATTTCTTCCGTATTTTTTCCTTCAAAGGCTTTGTCCCAGTCTATGCTCTTTATAGACTCCTTTAGCATATTAAAATTTGCCTGTTTAAAGTCCTAGTTGATCCCTTATACTGTTGTTTCTGGAAACTAATTTCAAATGAGACCATATTATGATCACTGTTTCCCAAGTGCTCCTTTACTTGAATATTTGATATTACGTCTACATTGTTTGTTATTACTAGGTCCAGTATAGTCCGGTTCCTAGTTGGTTCCTCTACTAATTGGGACATGTAATGGTCTTTTAGCGTGCTCAGAAACCTATTTCCACTAGCTGTACCGCAGGTCTCAGTACTCCAATCAATGTCCGGATAATGAAAATCCCCCATAATTAAAATTTGACCTAGTTGTGTAGCCTTTTCAATTTGCTGTAGAAGTTGGGCTTCCTCAATCGTACTAATATCTGGCGGTTTATAGCATATCCCTATCAGAAACTTCTCTGAACTTTTTCCTCCGCTGGATATTTCCACCCACAATGCCTCTATATTATCACCAATATTCTCGTATATAACTTCCTGAATACTTGGTTTTAATTCTGGCTTAATATAAAGACATACTCCTCCTCCCCTTTTATTTACCCTATCCCTCCTGAAGAGAGAATAGCCTTCCAAGTTGACTGCCCAGTCATGTGTATCATCCCACCAGGTCTCAGTAATACCTATAATATCATACTGCTTATTCATTGCTACTAGTTCTAACTCCCCCATTTTACCTGTCAGGCTTCTTGCATTTGCAAGCATACACTTAAGTCTATTGCCTCCCTTAGGTATTTCTTTTTGCTTTAAAAAGGGCTGCTCCTTATCCGCTATGCTTCCCTTTCCCCCCTCTCCACCCCCTTTACTCTTTTTAAATGCCTCCTTACTACTCTCAATGTCTATCCCATAAATACTTGCTTGCCCCTCCCCCCCCCGGAGCCTAGTTTAAAATCTCCTCCAACCTTCTAACCATCCTCTCCCCTAGCACTGCAGCCCCCTCCTCATTCAGGTGCAATCCATCATGACAATAAAGATGGCAACTGACCGAGAAATCAGCCCAGTGCTCTAAGAATCCAAAACCCTCCTTCTTACACCAATCTTTTAGCCACGCATTAACCTCCCTAATCTCCCGCTGCCTCCCTGGACTAGCGCGTGGCACAGGTAGTATTTCCTAAAATATTACCTTGGATGTCCTTGCCTTAAGTTTGCGACCTATGTCCCTGAAATCATTCTTTAGATCACCCCTTCTTCCTCTAACTCGGTCATTGGTGCCAACATGCACCAAAACCGCTGGGTCATTCCCAGCCCCTCCCAACAATCTGTCCACCCGATCCGCAATATGCAGAGCCCGAGCACCCGGGAGACAACAAACTGTTCGGCATGCACAGTTCCGGTAACAGATTGCCCTATCTACCTTCCTAATAATTGAATCCCCTACCACCACAATCTGCTTGGGTCCCTGAGTAACTTTGGTCCCCTCTGTGCTGGAGAGACCATTCCCCTGGTTGCTAGAGGAAGCAGTCTCATCCAACTCTACCAATTCTGAACTGCCTTACACAGTATCTTCATCCAATCTGGCAAATCTGCTGGGATTGCCTAGCTCAGAACTGGCCTGCTTCTTCCTCCCTCTGCTGACCCTAGTAACTGTTACCCAGCTGCCTACCTGTGCATCCTCTTCTGTCTCTGCTCCACCCTGATCAGCTAACGCATCAACGGTGAGCTGTAAACTCTGCTCCAGGTTGGCAATGTCTCTCAATGTTGCAATGGTCTGCTTTAGATCAGTTACCTGGGCTTCCAAAGAGACCAATTGCTCACATTTCTCACAGAGGTATAAACCTTGGAACACTTGCTCCAAGTGTGCATACATATGACAAGATATGCATTGAGTGAGATCATCAAGCCTGCTACTACTCATCTTATTATGGCTAACCTAACTTCTTATAGCCTACAGTGAACTTTAGTACTAGCCTTTCCTAGCCACTTACCAGATTAAACCCCTTCCTGGATTCAACTCCTTACTGGAACTAACCACACTTTAAACAAAAACAGCACTTGAAATAAAAAAAAGCAGTGAAATCACAAGCTCAATGAAATCGCTTGCTACCTCCTGTTAAATAGAGCTAGCACTAACCAGCTGTATCAACTATGCAATTAAACCACACCCACTAGCTCTAACAGAGAGAAGGAAAAAAAAGAGAAAAGAAAAGAAAAAAGGGACACTTAATAAACACACAGAAAAACGAATCCCGTTCAATAAACACACAGAATAATTCCCCAAACTATATCACTCTCTCAGCACAGCACAGTAATCCTTACTGAAACTAACCACACTTTAAACAAAAACAGCACTATAAATCAAAAAAGCAGTGAAATCACAAGCTCGATGAAATCGCTTGCTACCTCCTGTTAAATAGAGCTTGCACTAACCAGCTGTATCAACTATGCAATTAAACCACACCCACTAGCTCTAACATAGAGAAGGAAAAAAAAGAGAAAAGAAAAGAAAAAAGGGACACTTAATAAACACACAGAAAAACGAATCCCATTCAATAAACACACAGAATAATTCCCCAAACTATTTCAATCTCTCAGCACAGCACAGCAATCCTTACTGGAACTAACAACACTTTAAACAAAAACAGCACTCGAAATAAAAAAAGCAGTGAAATCACAAGCTCCATGATTCATGATTCATGATTCATAAATGTATGATTCATGATTCTATTCATGATTCATGATTCAATTCATCATTCATGGTTTATGATTCATGATTCAATTCATGATTCATGATTCTATTCATGATTCTATTCATGATTCATGATTCAATTCATCATTCATGATTCATGATTCATGATTCAATTCATGATTCATTTCATGATTCATTTCATGATTCATGATTCATGATTCAATTCATGATTCATGATTCAATTCATGATTCATGATTCAATTAATGGATCATGATTCAAATCATGATTCATGATTCATTTCATGATTCATGATTCACGATTCAATTCATGATTCATGATTCAATTCATGATTCATTTCATGATTCATGATTTATGATTCAATTCTTGATTCAATTCATGATTCATTTCATGATTCATGAATCATGAATCAATTCATGATTCAATTCATAATTCATGATTCAATTCATAATTCATGATTCATGATTCATGATTCATGATTCATGATTCATTATTCAATTCATGATTCAATTCAAGATTCATTTCATTATTCATGATTCAATTCATGATTCAATTCATGATTCAATTCATGATTCATTTCATTAATCATAATTCATGATTAGATTCATGATTCATGATTCAATTCATGATTCATGATTCATGATTCAATTCATGATTCATGATTCATTTCATGATTCAATTCATGATTCATGATTCATGATTCAATTCATGATTCATGATTCAATTCATGGATCGTGATTGAAATCATGATTCATGATTCAATTCATGATTCATGATTCAATTAATGATTCATGATTCGATTCATGATTCATGATGCATTTCATGATTCAATTCATGATTCATGATTCATGATTCAATTCATGATTCATGATTCAATTCATGGATCATGATTCAAATCATGATTCATGATTCAATTCATGATTCATGATTCATGATTCATGATTCATGATTCAATTCATGATTCATGATTCATTTCATGATTCATGAATCATGATTCAATACATGATTCAATTCATGATTAATTTCATGATTCATGATTCATGATTCAATTCATGATTCAATTCATGATTCAATTCATGATTTATTTCATTAATCATAATTCATGATTAGATTCATGATTCATGATTCAATTCATGATTCATGATTCATGATTCAATTCATGATTCATGATTCATGATTCAATTCATGATTCATGATTCACTTCATGGATCGTGATTCAATTCATGATTCATGATTCAATTCATGATTCATGATTCAATTAATGATTCATGATTTGATTCATGATTCATGATTCATTTCATGATTCAATTCATGATTCATGATTCAATTCATGATTCATGATTCAATTCATGGATCATGATTCAAATCATGATTCATGATTCAATTCATGATTCATGATTCAATTAATGATTCATGATTCGATTCATGATTCATGATTCATGATTCAATTTATGATTCATGATTCAATTCATGATTCATGAATCATGATTCAATACATGATTCAATTCATGATTCAATTCATGATTCATGATTCAATTCATGATTCATGATTCATGATTCAATTCATGATTCATGATTCATGATTCGATTCTTGATTCATGATTCATGATTCAATTCATGATTCATGATTCATTTCATGATTCAATTCATTATTCATGATTCATGATTCAATTCATGATTCATGATTCAATTCATGGATCGTGATTCAAATCATGATTCATGATTCAATTCATGATTCATGATTCAATTAATGATTCATGATTCGATTCATGATTCATGATTCATTTCATGATTCAATTCATTATTCATGATTCATGATTCAATTCATGATTCATGATTCAATTCATGGATCGTGATTCAAATCATGATTCATGATTCAATTCATGATTCATGATTCAATTAATGATTCATGATTCGATTCATGATTCATGATTCATTTCATGATTCAATTCATGATTCATGATTCATGATTCAATTCATGATTCATGATTCAATTCATGGATCATGATTCAAATCATGATTCATGATTCAATTCGTGATTCATGATTCATTTCATGAATCATGAATCATGATTCAATCCATGATTCAATTCATGATTAATATCATGATTCATGATTCAATTCATGATTCATGATTCAATTCATGATTCATGATTAATAATTCAATTCATGATTCATGATTCGATTCATGATTTATGATTGATAATTCATTATTCGATTCATGATTCAATACATGATTTATGATTCATGATTAAATTCATGATTCATGATTCATAATTCAATTCATGACTCAATTCAAGATTCATCACATGATTCATGATTCAATTCATGATTTAATTCATGATTCATTTCATGATTCATGATTTATTTCATGATTCATGATTCAATTCAAGATTCATTTCATTATTCATGATTCAATTCATGATTCATTTCATTAATCATGATTCATGATTAGATTCATGATTCATGATTCAATTCATGATTTATGATTTGATTCATGATTCATGATTCATTTCATGATTCATGATTCATTTCATGATTCATGATTCATGATTCAATTCATGATTCATGATTTGATTCATGATTTGATTCATGATTCATGACTCAATTCATGATTCATGATTCATGACTCAATTCATGATTCATGTTTCATGATTCGATTCATGATTCATGATTCATGAATCAAATCATGATTCATTATTTATGATTCATGATTCAATTCATGATTCAATAGATCATTCAATTCATGATTCATTTCATGATTCATGATTCAATTCATGATTCATGATTCATTTCATAATTCATGATTCATGATTCATGATTCATGATTCAATTCATGAATCATGATTCATGATTCAATTCATGATTCATGATTCATGATTCAATTCATGATTCATTTCATGATTCATGAATCATGATTCAATTCATGATTCAATTCATGATTCATTTCATGATTCATGAATCATGAATCAATTCATGATTCAATTCATAATTCATTATTCAATTCATGATTCATGATTCATGATTCAATTCATGATTCAATTCAAGATTCATTTCATTATTCATGATTCAATTCATGATTCATTTCATTAATCATGATTCATGATTAGATTCATGATTCATTTCATTAATCATGGTTCATGATTAGATTCATGATTCATGATTCAATTCATGAATTATGATTTGATTCATGATTCATGATTCAATTCATGAATTATGATTCATGATTCATGATTCGATTCTTGATTCATGATTCATGATTCAATTCATGATTCATGATTCATTTCATGATTCAATACATGATTCATAATTCATGATTCAATTCATGATTCATGATTCAATTAATGATTCATGATTCGATTCATGATTCATAATTCATGATTCATGATTCAATTCATGATTCATGATTCATTTCATGATTCATGAATCATGATTCAATTCATGATTCAAAACATGATTCAATTCATGATTAATTTCATGATTCATGATTCATGATTCAATTCATGATTCATGATTTATGATTAATATCATGATTCATGATTCAATTCATGATTCATGATTCAATTCATGATACATGATTAATAATTCAATTCATGATTCGATTCATGAATTATGATTGATGATTCATTATTCGATTCATGATTCATGATTTAATACATGATTTATGATTCATGATTAAATTCATGATTTATGATTCGATTCATGATTCATGATTCAATTCATGATTCATAATTTATGATTCATGATTAGATTTATGTTTCATGATTCAATTCAAGATTCATTTCATGATTCATAATTCATGATTCAATTCATGATTTAATTCATGATTCATTTCATGATTCATGATTCATGGTTCAATTCATGATTCATGTTTTGATTCATGATTCATGACTCAATTCATGATTCATGTTTCATGATTCGATTCATGATTCATGATTCATGATTCATGACTCAATTCATGATTCATGTTTCATGATTCGATTCATGATTCATGATTCATGATTCAAATCATGATTCATGATTCATGATTCAATTCATGATTCATGATTCATAATTCAATTCATGACTCAATTCAAGATTCATCTCATGATTCATGATTCATGATTCAATTCATGATTTAATTTATGATTCATTTCATGATTCATGATTCAATTCATGATTCAATTCAAGATTCATTTCATTATTCATGATTCAATTCATGATTCAATTCATGATTCATTTCATTAAACATGATTCATGATTAGATTCATGATTCATGATTCAATTCATGATTCATGATTCATGATTCAATTCATGATTCATGATTCATGATTCAATTCATGATTCATGATTCAATTCATGGATCGTGATTCAAATCATGATTCATGATTTAATTCATGATTCATGATTCAATTAATGATTCATGATTCGATTCATGATTCATGATTCATTTCATGATTCAATTCATGATTCATGATTCAATTCATGATTCATGATTCAATTCATGGATCATGATTCAAATCATGATTCATGATTCAATTCATGATTCATGATTCAATTAATGATTCATGATTCGATTCATGATTCATGATTCATGATTCAATTCATGATTCATGATTCATTTCATGATTCATGAATCATGATTCATGAATCATGATTCAATACATGATTCAATTCATGATTCAATTCATGATTCATGATTCATGATTCAATTCATGATTCATGATTCATGATTCAATTCATGATTCATGATTCGATTCTTGATTCATGATTCATGATTCAATTCATGATTCATGATTCATTTCATGATTCAATTCATTATTCATGATTCATGATTCAATTCATGATTCATGATTCAATTCATGGATCGTGATTCAAATCATGATTCATGATTCAATTCATGATTCATGATTCGATTCATGATTCATGATTCATTTCATGATTCAATTCATGATTCATGATTCATGATTCAATTCATGATTCATGATTCAATTCATGGATCATGATTCAAATCATGATTCATGATTCAATTCATGATTCATGATTCAATTAATGATTCATGATTCGATTCATGATTCATGATTCAATTCATGATTCATGATTCATTTCATGATTCATGAATCATGATTCAATACATGATTCAATTCATGATTAATTTCATGATTCATGATTCATGATTCAATTCATGATTCATGATTTATGATTAATATCATGATTCATGATTCAATTCATGATTCATGATTCATAATTCAATTCATGATTCATGATTCGATTCATGATTTATGATTGATGATTCATTATTCGATTCATGATTCAATACATGATTTATGATTCATGATTAAATTCATAATTCATGATTCATAATTCAATTCATGACTCAATTCAAGATTCATCACATGATTCATGATTCATGATTCAATTCATGATTTAATTCATGATTCATTTCATGATTCATGATTCATTTCATGATTCATGATTCATTTCATGATTCATGATTCAAATCAAGATTTATTTCATTATTCATGATTCAATTCATGATTCATTTCATTAATCATGATTCATGATTCGATTCATGATTCATGATTCAATTCATGATTTATGATTTGATTCATGATTCATGATTCATTTCATGATTCATGATTCATGACTCAATTCATGATTCATGTTTCATGATTCGATTCATGATTCATGATTCATGAATCAAATCATGATTCATTATTTATGATTCATGATTCAATTCATGATTCAATAGATCATTCAATTCATGATTCATTTCATGATTCATGATTCAATTCATGATTCATGATTCATTTCATAATTCATGATTCATGATTCATGATTCAATTCATGATTCATGATTCATGGTTCAATTTATGATTCATGATTCAATTCATGATTCATGATTCATGATTCATTTCATAATTCATGATTCAATTCATAATTCATTTCATGATTCATGCTTCATGATTTATGATTCATGATTCAATTCATGATTCATGATTCAATTCATGATTCATGATTCATGATTCATGATTCATGATTCATTTCATGATTCATGATTCAATTCATGATTCATTTCATGATTCATGATTCAATTCATGATTTATGATTCATGATTCATGATTCATGATTCAATTCATGATTCATGATTCAATTCATGATTCTAAATTCATGATTCATGATTCAATTCATGATTCATGATTCAAATCATGATTCGAATCCTGATTCAATTCATGATTCATGATTCATGATTCAATTCATGATTCATGATTCATGATTCATGATTCATGATTCAATTCATGATTCATGATTCATGATTCAATTCATGATTCAATTCATGATTCATGATTCGATTCATGATTCTTGATTCATAATTCATGATTTGATTCATGATTCATGATTCAATTCATGATTCATGATTCGATTCATGATTCATGATTCATGATTCAATTCATGATTCATAATTTATGATTCATGATTCAATTCATGATTCATGATTCAAGATTCATGATTCAATTCATGATTCATGATTCAATACATGATTCGAATTCTGATTCAATTTATGATTCATGATTTGATTCATGATTCATGACTCAATTCATGATTCATGTTTCATGATTCGATTCATGATTCATGATTCATGAATCAAATCATGATTCATTATTTATGATTCATGATTCAATTCATGATTCAATAGATCATTCAATTCATGATTCATTTCATGATTCATGATTCAATTCATGATTCATGATTCATTTCATAATTCATGATTCATGATTCATGATTCAATTCATGATTCATGATTCATGGTTCAATTTATGATTCATGATTCAATTCATGATTCATGATTCATGATTCATTTCATAATTCATGATTCAATTCATAATTCATTTCATGATTCATGCTTCATGATTTATGATTCATGATTCAATTCATGATTCATGATTCAATTCATGATTCATGATTCATGATTCATGATTCATGATTCATTTCATGATTCATGATTCAATTCATGATTCATTTCATGATTCATGATTCAATTCATGATTTATGATTCATGATTCATGATTCATGATTCAATTCATGATTCATGATTCAATTCATGATTCTAAATTCATGATTCATGATTCAATTCATGATTCATGATTCAAATCATGATTCGAATCCTGATTCAATTCATGATTCATGATTCATGATTCAATTCATGATTCATGATTCATGATTCATGATTCATGATTCAATTCATGATTCATGATTCATGATTCAATTCATGATTCAATTCATGATTCATGATTCGATTCATGATTCTTGATTCATAATTCATGATTTGATTCATGATTCATGATTCAATTCATGATTCATGATTCGATTCATGATTCATGATTCATGATTCAATTCATGATTCATAATTTATGATTCATGATTCAATTCATGATTCATGATTCATGATTCATGATTCAATTCATGATTCATGATTCATGATTCAGGATTCATGATTCGATTTCTGATTCATGATTCATGATTCATGATTCAATTCATGATTCATGATTCGATTCATGATTTTTGATTCATGATTTATGATTCGATTCATGATTCATGATTCATGATTCACTTCATGATTCATGATTCATGATTCATGATTTATGATTCAATTCATGATTCATGATTCATGATTCGTGATTCAATTCATAATTCATGATTCATGATTCAATTCATGATTCATGATTCAATTCATGATTCTTGATTCATGATTCATGATTCGATTCATGATTCATGAATTATGATTCAGTTCATGATTCATGATTCATGATTCATGATTCATGATTCAATTCATGATTCATGATTCATGATTCACTTCATGATTCATGATTCAATTCATGATTCATGATTCGATTCATGATTCATGATTCAATTCATGATTCATGATTCATGATTCAATTCATGATTCATGATTCATGATTCAATTCATGATTCAATTCATGACTCATGAATCATGATTCAATTTATGATTCATGATTCATGATTCATGATTGATGAATTCAATTCATGATTCATGATTCATGATTTATGATTCAATTCATGATTCAATTCATGATTCATGATTCAATTCATGATTCATGATTCAATTCATGATTCATGATTCATGATTTATGATTCAATTCATGATTCAATTCATGATTCATGATTCATGATTCAATTCATGATTCATGATTCATGATTCAATTCATGATTCAATTTATGATTCATGATTCAATTCATCATTCAATTCATGATTCATGATTCATGATTCAATTCATGATTCATGATTCAATTCATGATTCATGATTCAATTCATGATTCATTATTCGATTCATGATTCATGATTCATGATTCAATTCATGATTTATGATTTATGATTCATGATTCATGATTCATGATTCAATTCATGATTCATGATTCAATTCATGATTCTAAATTCATGATTCATGATTCAATTCATGATTCATGATTCAATTCATGATTCGAATCCTGATTCAATTCATGATTCATGATTCATGATTCAATTCATGATTCATGATTCATGATTCATGATTCAATTCATGATTCATGATTCAATTCATGATTCAATTCATGATTCATGATTCGATTCATGATTCTTGATTCATGATTCATGATTCGATTCATGATTCATGATTCATGATTCAATTCATGATTCATAATTCATGATTCATGATTCAATTAATGATTCATGATTCATGATTCATGATTCAATTCATAATTCATGTTTCATGATTCATGATTCGATTCATGATTCTTGACTCATGATTCATGATTCGATTCATGAATTATGATTCATGATTTAATTCATGATTCATGATTCAATTAATGATTCAAGATTCATGATTCGATTCATGATTCATGATTCAATTCATGATTCATGATTCAATTCATGATTCTTGATTCATGATTCATGATTCGATTCATGATTATTATTATTATTATTATTATTAATATTTATTTATAAGGCGCTACAAGGCATCCGCAGCGCCATACAGAGACAAACAAAATCACAATACAATGGGAGACAGCACAGTACAGTAAACACAGCAACTCAGTACGCTCAATGCACAGCTAGAGAGGGCGGGGAAGGGGGAGGGAGGATCCGAAAATGACGGGGCCCAAGAAGGGGGGCGCGGAAGACAGGGAGACCCCCAGGGGGGAGGAGGGAACGAAAGTGAACGTGGGGCGGAGGACCTTTGAGGAGGAGGGCTAAGTAGCTGGAGAGCAGAGTTAGAAGTGGTGGAAACAGGAGGAGAGATGGCCCTGCTCAGAGGAGCGTACAATCTAAGGGGAGGGGTGGACAGACAGAGAGACGCGGGGGAGAGAGGGAGAGTAGGGGGACAGAGGCAGAAGATAAGGTAGGAAGTTAAGTGGGAGACAGAAAGGCCTTAAGAAAAAGGTGGGTTTTTAGGGCCCGTTTGAAGCTGGACAGATTAGGGGAAGTTCTGATGGAGGGAGGGAGCTTGTTCCAGTGGAGGGGGGCAGCGCGGGCGAAGTCTTGGATACGCGCGTGGGAGGAGGTTATAAGGGGGGAAGAGAGGCGACGGTCAGAGGCAGAATGGAGAGGGCGGGATGGAGCATGAATAGAGAGGAGGGTGGAGATGTAGGGCGCAGTGGAGTTGGCGAGGGCCTTGTAGGTGAGTGTGAGGAGCTTAAAGAGG
This sequence comes from Mixophyes fleayi, assembly GCF_038048845.1. Lineage (NCBI taxonomy): Eukaryota > Metazoa > Chordata > Amphibia > Anura > Limnodynastidae > Mixophyes > Mixophyes fleayi. Next base: position 19,156 of record NW_027446264.1, on the reverse strand, counting down.
ATTCTGAAGGGGAATGGGAGCCAGTGAAGGGCTAGGTAGAGGGGGGAGACAATAGAGGAGCGGCGAGAGAGGAAAATAAGCCTAGCTGCAGCGTTAAGGACGGATCGAAGGGGATCGAGATGAGAGTGGGGGAGGCCAGTGAGGAGGAGGTTGCAGTAGTCCAGGCGGGAGATGATCAGAGAGTGGATAAGGCATTTGGTGGCATCTTGGGAGAGGAAGGGCCGGATGCGAGCGATGTTGCGCAGCTGGAAGCGGCAGGATTTAGCAAGAGAGAGGATGTGGGGGCCAAAGGAGAGAGAGGAGTCGAGGATGACACCAAGGCAGCGAAGTTGGAGGACAGGGGAGATAGAGGCGTTGTCGACAGTGATGGAGAGGTCAGAAGGGGATGGGGTATGAGAGGGAGGAAAAACTATGAGCTCAGTTTTGGCAAGGTTAAGTTTGAGGAATCGAGAGGACATCCAGGAGGAGATGGCAGAGAGGCAGGCGGACACCCTAGAGAGGAGGGAGGGAGAGAGATCAAGAGAGGAGAGGTATAGTTGAGTGTCGTCAGCGTAAAGGTGGTAGCTGAAGCCGAAGGAGCTGATGAGTTCACCCAGGGACGAGGTGTATAGAGAGAAGAGTAAGGGTCCCAGAACAGAGCCCTGAGGGACCCCGACTGGAAGGGTGGATGGGGGGGAGAGAGACCCAGAGGTGGTGACAGAGAAGGAACGGTGAGTAAGGTAAGAGGTGAACCAGGACAGGACTGGGCCGGAGAGGCCGAAAGACTGGAGGGTGTGAAGGAGGAGGGGGTGGTCAACGGTGTCAAAGGCTGCAGAGAGGTCAAGGAGGATGAGAAGGGAGAATTGGCCCCTGGCTTTTGCAGAGAGGAGGTCATTGGTGACTTTAGCCAGGGCAGTTTCAGTGGAGTGGAGGGGGCGGAAACCAGACTGGAGAGGATCAAGGAGGGAGTATTCAGAAAGGTAGGAGGTGAGACGGCTGCAGACGAGCCTCTCAAGAATTTTGGAGGCAAAAGGGAGAAGAGATATGGGGCGATAGTTCGAGAGAGAAGTGGGGTCGAGATTAGGTTTCTTAAGAATGGGGGATACGAGAGCATGTTTGAAGGAGGAGGGGAAGATGCCAGTTGAGAGGGAGAGATTAAAGAGGTGAGCGAGGTGGGAGCAGGTGGTGGGGGAAAGGGAGCGAAGAAGGTGGGAGGGGATGGGATCCAGGGGGCAGGTAGTGGGGGGGGAGGATAAAATGAGAGAGTGGACTTCCTCGCCGGTGGTGGGACGGAAGGAGTGGAGGGGAAGGTGGTTGGGGGGGAGGACAGAAGAGTGGGAGGGGTGGAAGAGAGAGTGGAGGAGGAGATTTCAAGTCGGATGGCCTCGATTTTAGAGGAGAAGAAGGAGGCGAAATCAGAGGCAGTCAGGGAGGAGGGGGTGGGGGGGAGGGGAGGGGGCCAGGAGAGTGCTGAAGGTGGCAAAGAGGCGGCGGGGGTTAGAGGACTGGGAAGAGATGAGGGATTTAAAGAAAGATTGTTTAGCGAGTGAGAGGGCAGAGCTGTAGGACGAAAGGATGAATTTAAAGTGGAGGAAGTCAGCCAGGGAGCGGGATTTTCTCCAGTGACGTTCGGCGGAACGGGAGCATTTTTGGAGGAAGCGGGTAAATTTGGAGTGCCAGGGTTGGGGTTTGGAGCAGCGGGGGTGGACGGAGTGGGCAGGGGCGACCGCGTCCAGAGCGGAGGTGAGGGTGTGATTGTAGAGGGAGACCGCCTGGTTGGGGCAGGCCTGGGAGGAAAGGGGAGAAAGGAGGGTATCGAGAGAGGAAGACAGAGAGGCAGGGTCAAGAGCATCGAGGTTGCGTATGGACAGAGTAGGTTTGGGCAGGGGGGGGGGAGCAGGAGAAGAGGAGAGAGAGAAGGAGAGGAGATGGTGGTCGGATAGAGGAAAGGGAGAGATGGAGAAGTCGGAGAGATTACATAGGTAGGAGAAGACAAGATCAAGGGAGTGACCAAGGCAGTGGGTAGAGGAGGAGGTCCATTGGGTGAGACCAAGGGAGGAAGAGAGGGTGAGCAGTTTGCTGGAAGCAGGGTAGGTGGGGTTGTCGATGGGGATATTAAAGTCACCGAGAATGATCGAGGGGAGATCGGAGGAGAGGTAGTGAGGAAGCCAGCTAGCAAAGTTGTCAAGGAAGAGGGAGGTGGGGCCAGGGGGGCGGTAGATGACAGTGACGCGGAGATGGATGGGGTAGAAGAGGCGGATGGAGTGAGCTTCAAAAGAGGAGAAGGAGAGGGAGGGTTCAGGGGGAATGACACGAAAAGTACAGGTGGAGGAGAGGAGGAGGCCAACTCCACCGCCAGGGCGGGCACCAGGCCTGGCGGAGTGGGTGAAGGAGAGGCCACCATAGGAGAGGGCAGCGGGGGAAGTAGTATCAGAATCGGAGAGCCAGGTTTCAGTAACGGCAAGAAGGTTAAAGGAGTTGGATAGAAAGAGGTCGTGGATAGCAGTCAGCTTGTTGCGGACGGATCTGGCATTCCAGAGGGCACAGAAGAAAGGGGGAGAGGAGAGGGGGGAAATGGGGATGAGGTTAGCAAGATGAGCAGCGCGCGGGGGATGGCGGGGAGGAACGGGAGAGGTAGGGCGGGGGGAGAGTATGGGTATGGAGTGAGAGCGGGGAGGCATAGTAGGGAGAGAGAGTAACAAAACAGTGAGATAGTGGGGACAGTGAAAAACAGGTAAGAACAAAGGCAGGAAGACAATGAAAAGGTGGAAGATAATAACGAATTAGGGCGTGGAGGGCATGGAACAACAGTACAGTGAGATAATAAGGACAATGAAGACAGGTAAGAATGATAGCAGAACAGTAAGATAATAAGGACAGTGGATAACAGGTAAGAATAAGCAGGGAGACAATAGCAAGATGGAGGACAATAACCAATTAGGGCGTGGAAGGCAAAGAATAATAGAAGGAGAGGTAATAAGGGCAATGGAAATAGGCAGGAATAATAACAGGTAAAACTAGTTGCTGGTAAATATAAAATCAGGAAAAACAAGATAAAGGCATATAAATAGTAGAATAATAACAGGTAAAAAGTAGAAACTTGTAAATGTACAATCAGGAAAAACAAAATAATGGCATATAAAATAATGTTTTATATGCAGTTGATGCAGTTAAGCCAGGGATTCAGCAGGAGAAGGGTTAACTGACAAGCCGGGTCGGTACACAGTAGATCAGTTGCTGCAGATAAGCCAGGGATTCAGCAGGAGAAGGGTTAATTGACAAGCCGGGTCGGTACACAGTAGATCAGTTGGTGCAGATAAGCCAGGGATTCAGCAGGAGAAGGGTCAATTGACAAGCCGGGTCGGTACACAGTAGATCAGTTGATGCAGATAAGCCAGGGATTCAGCAGGAGAAGGGTTAATTGACAAGCCGGGTCGGTACACAGTAGATCAGTTGGTGCAGATAAGCCAGGGATTCAGCAGAAGAAGGGTTAATTGACAAGTCGGGTCGGTACACAGTAGATCAGTTGATACAGATAAGCCAGGGACTCAGCAGGAGAAGGGCCAATTGACAAGCCGGGTCGGTACACAGTAGATCAGTTGATGTAGATAAGCCAGGGATTCAGCAGGAGAAGGGTTAACTGACAAGCCGGGTCGGTACACAATAGATCAGTTGGTGCAGATAAGCCAGGGATTCAGCAGGAGAAGGGTTAATTGACAAGCCGGGTCGGTACACAGTAGATCAGTTGATACAGGTAAGCCAGGGACTCAGCAGGAGAAGGGTTAATTGACAAGCCGGGTTGGTACACAGTAGATCAGCCGATGTAGATAAGCCAGGGACTCAGCAGGAGAAGGGCCAACTGAAAAGCCAGGTCGGTACACAGTAGATCAGTTGATGCAGACAAGCCAGGGATTCAGCAGGAGAAGGGTTAACTAACAAGCCGGGTCGGTATACAGTAGATCAGTTGGTGCAGATAAGCCAGGGATTCAGCAGGAGAAGGGTTAATTGACAAGCCGGGTCGGTACACAGTAGATCAGTTGATACAGATAAGCCAGAGACTCAGCAGGAGAAGGGTTAATTGATAAGCCGGGTCGGTACACAGTAGATCAGTTGATGTAGATAAGCCAGGGATTCAGCAGGAGAAGGGTTAACTGACAAGCCGGGTCGGTACACAATAGATCAGTTGGTGCAGATAAGCCAGGGATTCAGCAGGAGAAGGGTTAATTGACAAGCCGGGTCGGTACACAGTAGATCAGTTGATACAGACAAGCCAGTGACTCAGCAGGAGAAGGGCCAATCGACAAGCCGGGTCGGTACACAGTAGATCAGTTGATGTAGATAAGCCAGGGATTCAGCAGGAGAAGGGTTAACTGAAAAGCCGGGTCGGTACACAGTAGATCAGTTGATGCAGATAAGCCAGGGATTCGGCAGGAGAAGGGTTAATTGACAAGCCGGGTCGGTACACAGTAGATCAGTTGATGCAGATAAACCAGGGATTCAGCAGGAGAAAGGCCAACTGACAAGCCGGGTCGGTACACAGTAGATCAGTTGATGCAGATAAACCAGGGATTCAGCAGGAGAAGGGTTAATTGACAAGCCGGGTCGGTACACAGTAGATCAGTTGATGTAGATAAGCCAGGGATTCAGCAGGAGAAGGGTTAATTGACAAGCCGGGTCGGTACACAGTAGATCAGTTGATGCAGATAAACCAGGGATTCAGCAGGAGAAGGGTTAATTGACAAGCCGGGTCGGTACACAGTAGATCAGTTGATGTAGATAAGCCAGGGATTCAGCAGGAGAAGGGTTAATTGACAAGCCGGGTCGGTACACAGTAGATCAGTTGATGCAGATAAACCAGTGACTCAGCAGGAGAAGGGCCAACTGACAAGCCGGGTCGGTACACAGTAGGTCAGTTGATGCAGATAAGCCAGGGATAGATGGTATGGCCTTGTCTTTGGAGTGATGATGACACTCCTTTGTACCACCACAATAATTTCCCACTGTCTTCACAAGTTTTTAGATGTTTTATAATTGTGGACAGATAATTGTGTGGGAGGAAAGACACAGAGCTGATCTAACGTGCAGCCTTCTCCAACTGCCGCCCCGCATGCCTCCTTCATGATTCATGATTCAATTCATGATTCATGATTCATGATTCAATTCATGATTCAAGATTCATGATTCGATTCATGATTCATGATTCAATTCATAATTCATGATTCAATTCATGATTCATGATTCGATTCATGATTCATGATTCAATTCATGATTCATGATTCATGATTCAATTCATGATTCAATTCATGATTCATGATTCAATTCATGATTCATGATTCAATTCATGATTCATGATTCATGATTCAATTCATGATTCATGATTCATGATTCAATTCATGATTCATGATTCATGATTCAATTCATGATTCAATTCATGATTCATGATTCATGATTTAATTCATGATTCAATTCATGATTCATGATTCAATTCATGATTCAATTCATGATTCATAATTCATGATTCAATTCATGATTCATGATTCAATTCATGATTAATGATTCGATTCATGATTCATGATTCAATTCATGATTTATGATTCATGATTCATGATTCATGATTCAATTCATGATTCATGATTCAATTCATGATTCATAATTCATGATTCATGATTCAATTCATGATTCATGATTTCAATTCATGATTCGAATCCTGATTCAATTCATGATTCATGATTAATGATTCAATTCATGATTCATGATTCATGATTCATGATTCATGATTCAATTCATGATTCATGATTCAATTCATGATTCATGATTCAATTCATGATTCAATTCATGATTCATGATTCGATTCATGATTCTTGATTCATGATTCATGATTCGATTCATGATTCATGATTCATGATTCAATTCATGATTCATGATTCATGATTCATGATTCAATTCATGATTCATGATTCATGATTCATGATTCAAGATTTATGATTCAATTCATGATTCAATTCATGATTCATGATTCAATTCATGATTCAATTTATGATTCATGATTCATGATTCAATTCATGATTCATGATTCATGATTCAATTCATGATTCAATTCATGACTCATGAATCATGATTCAATTTATGATTCATGATTCATGATTCATGATTGATGAATTCAATTCATGATTCATGATTCATGATTTATGATTCAATTGATGATTCAATTCATGATGCATGATTCAATTCATGATTCATGATTCAATTCATGATTCATGATTCATGATTTATGATTCAATTCATGATTCAATTCATGATTCATGATTCATGATTCAATTCATGATTCAATTCATGATTCAATTTATGATTCATGATTCAATTCATCATTCAATTCATGATTCATGATTCATGATTCAATTCATGATTCATGATTCAATTCATGATTTATGATTCAATTCATGATTCATTATTCGATTCATGATTCATGATTCATGATTCAATTCATGATTCATGATTCAATTCATGATTCTAAATTCATGATTCATGATTCAATTCATGATTCATGATTCAAATCATGATTCGAATCCTGATTCAATTCATGATTCATGATTCAATTCATGATTCATGATTCATGATTCATGATTCATGATTCAATTCATGATTCATGATTCAATTCATAATTCAATTCATGATTCATGATTCGATTCATGATTCTTGATTCATGATTTGATTCATGATTCATGATTCATGATTCAATTCATGATTCATGATTCATGATTCATGATTCAATTCATGATTCATGATTCATGATTCATGATTCAATTCATAATTCATGATTCATGATTCATGATTCGATTCATGATTCTTGACTCATGATTCATGATTCGATTCATGATTCATGATTCATGATTCATGATTTAATTCATGATTCATGATTCAATTAATGATTCAAGATTCATGATTCGATTCATGATTCAATTCATGATTCATGATTCAATTCATGATTCATGATTCAAGATTCATGATTCATGATTCAATTCATGATTCATGATTCAATTCATGATTCTTGATTCATGATTCATGATTCGATTCATGATTCATGATTCATGATTCAATTCATGATTCATGAATCATGATTCATGATTCATGATTCAATTAATGATTCAAGATTCATGAATCGATTCATGATTCATGATTCAATTCATGATTCATGATTCAATTCATGATTCATGAATCATGATTCATGATTCATGATTCAATTCATGATTCAAGATTCATGATTCGATTCATGATTCATGATTCAATTCATGATTCATGATTCGATTCATGATTCATGATTCAATTCATGATTCATGATTCATGATTCAATTCATGATTCATGATTCATGATTCAATTCATGATTCAATTTATGATTCATGATTCATGATTTAATTCATGATTCAATTCATGATTCATGATTCAATTCATGATTCAATTCATGAATCATGATTCATGATTCAATTCATGATTCATGATTCAATTCATGATTAATGATTCGATTCATGATTCATGATTCAATTCATGATTTATGATTCATGATTCATGATTCATGATTCAATTCATGATTCATGATTCAATTCATGATTCATAATTCATGATTCATGATTCAATTCATGATTCATGATTCAATTCATGATTCGAATCCTGATTCAATTCATGATTCATGATTAATGATTCAATTCATGATTCATGATTCATGATTCATGATTCATGATTCAATTCATGATTCATGATTCAATTCATGATTCATGATTCAATTCATGATTCAATTCATGATTCATGATTCGATTCATGATTCTTGATTCATGATTCATGATTCATGATTCATGATTCAATTCATGATTCATGATTCATGATTCAATTCATGATTCATGATTCATGATTCATGATTCAAGATTCATGATTCAATTCATGATTCAATTCATGATTCATGATTCATGATTCAATTCATGATTCAATTTATGATTCATGATTCATGATTCAATTCATGATTCATGATTCATGATTCAATTCATGATTCAATTCATGACTCATGAATCATGATTCAATTTATGATTCATGATTCATGATTCATGATTGATGAATTCAATTCATGATTCATGATTCATGATTTATGATTCAATTGATGATTCAATTCATGATGCATGATTCAATTCATGATTCATGATTCAATTCATGATTCATGATTCATGATTTATGATTCAATTCATGATTCAATTCATGATTCATGATTCATGATTCAATTCATGATGCATGATTCATGATTCAATTCATGATTCAATTTATGATTCATGATTCAATTCATCATTCAATTCATGATTCATGATTCATGATTCAATTCATGATTCATGATTCAATTCATGATTTATGATTCAATTCATGATTCATTATTCGATTCATGATTCATGATTCAATTCATGATTTATGATTCATGATTCATGATTCATGATTCAATTCATGATTCATGATTCAATTCATGATTCTAAATTCATGATTCATGATTCAATTCATGATTCATGATTCAAATCATGATTCGAATCCTGATTCAATTCATGATTCATGATTCAATTCATGATTCATGATTCATGATTCATGATTCATGATTCAATTCATGATTCATGATTCAATTCATGATTCAATTCATGATTCATGATTCGATTCATGATTCTTGATTCATGATTTGATTCATGATTCATGATTCATGATTCAATTCATGATTCATGATTCATGATTCATGATTCAATTCATGATTCATGATTCATGATTCATGATTCAATTCATAATTCATGATTCATGATTCATGATTCGATTCATGATTCTTGACTAATGATTCATGATTCGATTCATGATTCATGATTCATGATTCATGATTTAATTCATGATTCATGATTCAATTAATGATTCAAGATTCATGATTCGATTCATGATTCATGATTCAATTCATGATTCATGATTCAATTCATGATTCATGATTCAAGATTCATGATTCATGATTCAATTCATGATTCATGATTCAATTCATGATTCTTGATTCATGATTCATGATTCGATTCATGATTCATGATTCATGATTCAATTCATGATTCATGAATCATGATTCATGATTCATGATTCAATTAATGATTCAAGATTCATGAATCGATTCATGATTCATGATTCAATTCATGATTCATGATTCAATTCATGATTCATGAATCATGATTCATGATGCATGATTCAATTCATGATTCAAGATTCATGATTCGATTCATGATTCATGATTCAATTCATGATTCATGATTCATGATTCAATTCATGATTCATGATTCAATTCATGATTCATGATTCGATTCATGATTCATGATTCAATTCATGATTCATGATTCATGATTCAATTCATGATTCAATTCATGATTCATGATTCAATTCATGATTCATGATTCAATTCATGATTCATGATTCATGATTCATGATTCATGATTCAATTCATGATTCATGATACATGATTCAATTCATGATTCATGATTCATGATTCAATTCATGATTCAATTTATGATTCATGATTCATGATTCATGATTTAATTCATGATTCAATTCATGATTCATGATTCAATTCATGATTCAATTCATGATTCATGATTCATGATTCAATTCATGATTCATGATTCAATTCATGATTCATGATTCAATTCATGATTCATGATTCGATTCATGATTCATGATTCAATTCATGATTTATGATTCATGATTCATGATTCAATTCATGATTCATGATTCAATTCATGATTCATGATTCAATTCATGATTCATAATTCATGATTCATGATTCAATTCATGATTCATGATTCAATTCATGATTCGAATCCTGATTCAATTCATGATTCATGATTAATGATTCAATTCATGATTCATGATTCATGATTCATGATTCATGATTCAATTCATGATTCATGATTCAATTCATGATTCATGATTCAATTCATTATTTAAATCATGATTCATGATTCGATTCATGATTCTTGATTCATGATTCATGATTCGATTCATGATTCATGATTCATGATTCAATTCATAAATCATGATTCATGATTCATGATTCAATTCATGATTCATGATTCATGATTCTTGATTCGATTCATGATTCATGATTCATGATTCAATTCATGATTCATGATTCAATTCATTATTCATGATTCATGATTCATGATTCATGATTCATGATTCAATTCATGATTCATGATTCATGATTTATGATTCAATTCATGATTCATGATACAATTCATGATTTAATTTATGATTCATGATTCAATTCATCATTCAATTCATGATTCATGATTCATGATTCAATTCATGATTCATGATTCAATTCATGATTCATTATTCGATTCATGATTCATGATTCAATTCATGATTTATGATTCATGATTCATGATTCATGATTCATGATTCATGATTCAATTCATGATTCATGATTCAATTCATGATTCTAATTCATGATTCATGATTCAATTCATGGTTCATGATTCAATTCATGATTCGAATCCTGATTCAATTCATGATTCATGATTCATGATTCAATTCATGATTCATGATTCATGATTCATGATTCATGATTCATGATTCAATTCATGATTCATGATTCATGATTCATGATTCATGATTCATGATTCAATTCATGATTCATGATTCATGATTTGATTCATGATTCTTGATTCATGATTCATGATTCGATTCATGATTCATGATTCATGATTCAATTCATGATTCATGATTCATGATTCATGATTCAATTCATGATTCATGATTCATGATTCATGATTCATGATTCATGATTCAATTCATAATTCATGATTCATGATTCATGATTCGATTCATGATTCTTGACTCATGATTCATGATTCATGATTCATGATTCATGATTTAATTCATGATTCGTGATTCAATTAATGATTCAAGATTCATGATTCGATTCATGATTCATGATTCAATTCATGATTCATGATTCAATTCATGATTCATGATTCAAGATTCATGATTCATGATTCAATTCATGATTCATGATTCAATTCATGATTCTTGATTCATGATTCATGATTCGATTCATGATTCATGATTCATGATTCAATTCATGATTCATGATTCATGATTCATGATTCAATTCATGATTCAAGATTCATGATTCGATTCATGATTCATGATTCAATTCATGATTCATGATTCATGATTCAATTCATGATTCATGATTCAATTCATGATTCATGATTCGATTCATGATTCATGAATCAATTCATGATTCATGATTCATGATTAAATTCATGATTCATGATTCAATTCATGATTCATGATTCATGATTCAATTCATGATTCATGATTCATGATTCAATTCATGATTCATGATTCATGATTCAATTCATGATTCATGATTCATGATTCAATTCATGATTCAATTTATGATTCATGATTCATGATTCATGATTTAATTCATGATTCATGATTCATGATTTAATTCATGATTCATGATTCAATTAATGATTCAAGATTCATGATTCGATTCATGATTCATGATTCAATTCATGATTCATGATTCAATTCATGATTCATGATTCAAGATTCATGATTCATGATTCAATTCATGATTCATGATTCAATTCATGATTCATGATTCAATTCATGATTCTTGATTCATGATTCATGATTCGATTCATGATTCATGATTCATGATTCAATTCATGATTCATGATTCATGATTCATGATTCAATTCATGATTCAAGATTCATGATTCGATTCATGATTCATGATTCAATTCATGATTCATGATTCATGATTCAATTCATGATTCATGATTCAATTCATGATTCATGATTCGATTCATGATTCATGAATCAATTCATGATTCATGATTCATGATTAAATTCATGATTCATGATTCAATTCATGATTCATGATTCATGATTCAATTCATGATTCATGATTCATGATTCAATTCATGATTCATGATTCAATTCATGATTCATGATTCATGATTCAATTCATGATTCAATTTATGATTCATGATTCATGATTCATGATTTAATTCATGATTCAATTCATGATTCATGATTCAATTCATGATTCATTTCATGATTCATGATTCATGATTCAATTCATGATTCATGATTCAATTCATGATTCATGATTCAATTCATGATTCGATTCATGATTCATAATTCAATTCATAATTCATGATTCAATTCATGATTCATGATTCGATTCATGATTCATGATTCAATTCATGATTCATGATTCATGATTCAATTCATGATTCAATTCATGATTCATGATTCAATTCATGATTCATGATTCAATTCATGATTCATGATTCATGATTCAATTCATGATTCAATTCATGATTCATGATTCAATTCATGATTCATGATTCAATTCATGATTCATGATTCATGATTCAATTCATGATTCATGATTCATGATTCAATTCATGATTCATGATTCATGATTCAATTCATGATTCAATTTATGATTCATGATTCATGATTCTTGATTTAATTCATGATTCAATTCATGATTCATGATTCAATTCATGATTCAATTCATGATTCATGATTCATGATTCAATTCATGATTCATGATTCAATTCATGATTAATGATTCGATTCATGATTCATAATTCATGATTCATGATTCAATTCATGATTCATGATTCAATTCATGATTCATGATTCAATTCATGATTCATAATTCATGATTCATGATTCAATTCATGATTCATGATTCAATTCATGATTCGAATCCTGATTCAATTCATGATTCATGATTAATTATTCAATTCATGATTCATGATTCATGATTCATGATTCATGATTCAATTCATGATTCATGATTCAATTCATGATTCATGATTCAATTCAATGATTCATGATTCGATTCATGATTCTTGATTCAATTCATGATTCATGATTCATGATTCAAGATTTATGATTCAATTCATGATTCAATTCATGATTCATGATTCATGATTCAATTCATGATTCAATTTATGATTCATGATTCATGATTCAATTCATGATTCATGATTCATGATTCAATTCATGATTCAATTCATGACTCATGAATCATGATTCAATTTATGATTCATGATTCATGATTCATGATTGATGAATTCAATTCATGATTCATGATTCATGATTTATGATTCAATTCATGATTCAATTCATGATTCATGATTCAATTCATGATTCATGATTCAATTCATGATTCATGATTCATGATTTATGATTCAATTCATGATTCAATTCATGATTCATGATTCATGATTCATGATTCAATTCATGATTCAATTTATGATTCATGATTCAATTCATCATTCAATTCATGATTCATGATTCATGATTCAATTCATGATTCATGATTCAATTCATGATTCATGATTCAATTCATGATTCATTATTCGATTCATGATTCATGATTCATGATTCAATTCATGATTTATGATTCATGATTCATGATTCATGATTCAATTCATGATTCATGATTCAATTCATGATTCTAAATTCATGATTCATGATTCAATTCATGATTCATGATTCAATTCATGATTCATGATTCAAGATTCATGATTCATGATTCAATTCATGATTCATGATTCAATTCATGATTCTTGATTCATGATTCATGATTCGATTCATGATTCATGATTCATGATTCAATTCATGATTCATGATTCATGATTCATGATTCAATTCATGATTCAAGATTCATGATTCGATTCATGATTCATGATTCAATTCATGATTCATGATTCATGATTCAATTCATGATTCATGATTCAATTCATGATTCATGATTCGATTCATGATTCATGAATCAATTCATGATTCATGATTCATGATTAAATTCATGATTCATGATTCAATTCATGATTCATGATTCATGATTCAATTCATGATTCATGATTCATGATTCAATTCATGATTCATGATTCATGATTCAATTCATGATTCATGATTCATGATTCAATTCATGATTCAATTTATGATTCATGATTCATGATTCATGATTTAATTCATGATTCATGATTCATGATTTAATTCATGATTCATGATTCAATTAATGATTCAAGATTCATGATTCGATTCATGATTCATGATTCAATTCATGATTCATGATTCAATTCATGAATTCATGATTCAAGATTCATGATTCATGATTCAATTCATGATTCATGATTCAATTCATGATTCATGATTCAATTCATGATTCTTGATTCATGATTCATGATTCGATTCATGATTCATGATTCATGATTCAATTCATGATTCATGATTCATGATTCATGATTCAATTCATGATTCAAGATTCATGATTCGATTCATGATTCATGATTCAATTCATGATTCATGATTCATGATTCAATTCATGATTCATGATTCAATTCATGATTCATGATTCGATTCATGATTCATGAATCAATTCATGATTCATGATTCATGATTAAATTCATGATTCATGATTCAATTCATGATTCATGATTCATGATTCAATTCATGATTCATGATTCATGATTCAATTCATGATTCATGATTCATGATTCAATTCATGATTCATGATTCATGATTCAATTCATGATTCAATTTATGATTCATGATTCATGATTCATGATTTAATTCATGATTCAATTCATGATTCATGATTCAATTCATGATTCATTTCATGATTCATGATTCATGATTCAATTCATGATTCATGATTCAATTCATGATTCATGATTCAATTCATGATTCGATTCATGATTCATAATTCAATTCATAATTCATGATTCAATTCATGATTCATGATTCGATTCATGATTCATGATTCAATTCATGATTCATGATTCATGATTCAATTCATGATTCAATTCATGATTCATGATTCAATTCATGATTCATGATTCAATTCATGATTCATGATTCATGATTCAATTCATGATTCAATTCATGATTCATGATTCAATTCATGATTCATGATTCAATTCATGATTCATGATTCATGATTCAATTCATGATTCATGATTCATGATTCAATTCATGATTCATGATTCATGATTCAATTCATGATTCAATTTATGATTCATGATTCATGATTCTTGATTTAATTCATGATTCAATTCATGATTCATGATTCAATTCATGATTCAATTCATGATTCATGATTCATGATTCAATTCATGATTCATGATTCAATTCATGATTAATGATTCGATTCATGATTCATAATTCATGATTCATGATTCAATTCATGATTCATGATTCAATTCATGATTCATGATTCAATTCATGATTCATAATTCATGATTCATGATTCAATTCATGATTCATGATTCAATTCATGATTCGAATCCTGATTCAATTCATGATTCATGATTAATTATTCAATTCATGATTCATGATTCATGATTCATGATTCATGATTCAATTCATGATTCATGATTCAATTCATGATTCATGATTCAATTCATGATTCATGATTCGATTCATGATTCTTGATTCATGATTCATGATTCGATTTATGATTCATGATTCATGATTCAATTCATGATTCATGATTCAATTCATGATTCATGATTCATGATTCAAGATTTATGATTCAATTCATGATTCAATTCATGATTCATGATTCATGATTCAATTCATGATTCAATTTATGATTCATGATTCATGATTCAATTCATGATTCATGATTCATGATTCAATTCATGATTCAATTCATGACTCATGAATCATGATTCAATTTATGATTCATGATTCATGATTCATGATTGATGAATTCAATTCATGATTCATGATTCATGATTTATGATTCAATTCATGATTCAATTCATGATTCATGATTCAATTCATGATTCATGATTCAATTCATGATTCATGATTCATGATTTATGATTCAATTCATGATTCAATTCATGATTCATGATTCATGATTCATGATTCAATTCATGATTCAATTTATGATTCATGATTCAATTCATCATTCAATTCATGATTCATGATTCATGATTCAATTCATGATTCATGATTCAATTCATGATTCATGATTCAATTCATGATTCATTATTCGATTCATGATTCATGATTCATGATTCAATTCATGATTTATGATTCATGATTCATGATTCATGATTCAATTCATGATTCATGATTCAATTCATGATTCTAAATTCATGATTCATGATTCAATTCATGATTCATGATTCAAATCATGATTCGAATCCTGATTCAATTCATGATTCATGATTCATGATTCAATTCATGATTCATGATTCATGATTCATGATTCATGATTCAATTCATGATTCATGATTCATGATTCAATTCATGATTCAATTCATGATTCATGATTCGATTCATGATTCTTGATTCATGATTCATGATTTGATTCATGATTCATGATTCATGATTCAATTCATCATTCATGATTCATGATTCATGATTCACTTCATGATTCATGATTCATGATTCATGATTCAATTCATAATTCATGATTCATGATTCATGATTCGATTCATGATTCTTGACTCATGATTCATGATTCAATTCATGATTCATGATTCATGATTCATGATTTAATTCATGATTCATGATTCAATTAATGATTCAAGATTCATGATTCGATTCATGATTCATGATTCAATTCATGATTCATGATTCAATTCATGATTCATGATTCAAGATTCATGATTCATGATTCAATTCATGATTCATGATTCAATTCATGATTCTTGATTCATGATTCATGATTCGATTCATGATTCATGATTCATGATTCAATTAATGATTCAAGATTCATGATTCGATTCATGATTCATGATTCAATTCATGATTCATGATTCAATTCATGATTCATGATTCAAGATTCATGATTCATGATTCAATTCATGATTCATGATTCAATTCATGATTCTTGATTCATGATTCATGATTCATGATTCAATTCATGATTCATGAATCATGATTCAATTCATGATTCATGATTCAATTCATGATTCATGATTCAATTCATGAATCATGATTCAATTCATGATTCATGATCCGATTCATGAGTCATGATTCATGATTCAATTCATGATTCAATTCATGATTCATGATTCAATTCATGATTCATGATTCATGATTCATGATTCATGATTCATGATTCATGATACATGATTCAATTCATGATTCATGATTCATGATTCAATTCATGATTTAATTTATGATTCATGATTCATGATTCATGATTTAATTCATGATTCATGATTCAATTCATGATTCAATTCATGATTCATGATTCATGATTCAATTCATGATTCATGATTCAATTCATGATTCATGATTCAATTCATGATTCATGATTCGATTCATGATTCATGATTCAATTCATGATTTATGATTCATGATTCATGATTCATGATTCATGATTCAATTCATGATTCATGATTCAATTCATGATACATGATTCAATTCATGATTCATAATTCATGATTCATGATTCAATTCATGATTCATGATTCACTTCATGATTCGAATCCTGATTCAATTCATGATTCATGATTCATGATTCAATTCATGATTCATGATTCAATTCATGATTCAATTCATGATTCATGATTCGATTCATGATTCTTGATTCATGATTCATGATTCGATTCATGATTCATGATTCATGATTCAATTCATGATTCATGATTCATGATTCATGATTCAATTCATGATTCATGATTTATGATTCATGATTCATGATTCAATTCATGATTCATGATACAATTCATGATTCAATTTATGATTCATGATTCAATTCATTCAATTCATTCATGATTCATGATTCATGATTCAATTCATGATTCATGATTCAATTCATGATTCATTATTCGATTCATGATTCATGATTCATGATTCAATTCATGATTTATGATTCATGATTCATGATTCATGATTCATGATTCATGATTCAATTCATGATTCATGATTCAATTCATGATTCTAAATTCATGATTCATGATTCAATTCATGGTTCATGATTCAATTCATGATTCGAATCCTGATTCAATTCATGATTCATGATTCATGATTCATGATTCATGATTCAATTCATGATTCATGATTCATGATTCATGATTCATGATTCATGATTCATGATTCAATTCATGATTCATGATTCATGATTAGATTCATGATTCAATTCATGATTCATGATTTGATTCATGATTCTTGATTCATGATTCATGATTCGATTCATGATTCATGATTCATGATTCAATTCATGATTCATGATTCATGATTCATGATTCAATTCATGATTCATGATTCATGATTCATGATTCATGATTCATGATTCAATTCATAATTCATGATTCATTGATTCATGATTCGATTCATGATTCTTGACTCATGATTCATGATTCATGAATTCATGATTCATGATTTAATTCATGATTCATGATTCAATTAATGATTCAAGATTCATGATTCGATTCATGATTCATGATTCAATTCATGATTCATGATTCAATTCATGATTCATGATTCAAGATTCATGATTCATGATTCAATTCATGATTCATGATTCAATTCATGATTCTTGATTCATGATTCATGATTCGATTCATGATTCATGATTCATGATTCAATTCATGATTCATGATTCATGATTCATGATTTAATTCATGATTCAAGATTCATGATTCGATTCATGATTCATGATTCAATTCATGATTCATGATTCATGATTCAATTCATGATTCATGATTCAATTCATGATTCATGATTCGATTCATGATTCATGATTCAATTCATGATTCATGATTCATGATTAAATTCATGATTCATGATTCGATTCATGATTCATGATTCATGATTCAATTCATGATTCATGATTCATGATTCAATTCATGATTCATGATTCATGATTCAATTCATGATTCATGATTCATGATTCAGATTCATGATTCAATTTATGATTCATGATTCATGATTCATGATTTAATTCATGATTCATGATTCATGATTTAATTCATGATTCATGATTCAATTAATGATTCAAGATTCATGATTCGATTCATGATTCATGATTCAATTCATGATTCATGATTCAATTCATGATTCATGATTCAAGATTCATGATTCATGATTCAATTCATGATTCATGATTCATTTTATGATTCA